>NC_091628.1:38667338-38968467 GCF_027580195.1 Bos mutus | reverse complement strand
TCATCTGAGTTAAATTCACCCATTCCAATCCATTTTAGTTTGCTGATTCCTAGAATGTTGACATTCACTTTTGCCATCCCCCGTTTGACCACCTCCAATTTGCCTTGATTCATGGACCTGACATTCCAGGGTCCTATGTAATATTGCTCTTTACAGCATCGGACCTTGCTTCTATCACCAGTCACATCCACAAATGGGTATTGTTTTTGCTTTGGCTCCATCCCTTCATTCTTTCTGGAGTTATTTCTCCACTGATCTCCAGTAGCATATTGGGCACCTACTGACCTGGGGAGTTCCTCTTTCATTATCCTATCATTTTGCCTTTTCATACTGTTCATGGGGTTCTCAAGGCAAGAATACTGAAGTGGTTTGCCATTCCTTTCTTCCTTTCTCCGGTGGACCACATTCTGTCAGACCTCTCCACCGTGATCTTGGGTGGCTCCACACAGCATGGCTTAGTCATTGAGTTAGACAAGGCTGTGGTCCATGTGATCAGATTGGCTAGTTTTTTGTGATTATGGTTTCAGTGTGTTTGCCCTCTGATGCCCTCTTGCAACACCTACCATCTTACTTGGATTTCTCTTACCCTGAACGTGGGGTATCTCCTCACAGCTGCTCCATCAAAGTGCAGCTGATGCTCCTTACCTTGGACTAGGGCTATCTCCTCATCGCCACCCCTCCTCACCTTGAACGTGGAGTATCTCCTTTTGGCCCTTTTGTGCCGTGCATCCACTGCTCCTTGGATGTGGGGCTGCTCCTCTCAGCGCCTCCTCTGACCTCAGTAGTGTGGTAGTTCCTCTCAGCCACCACCCTGACCTTGGGCGTGTGGTAGCTCATCTCAGCCGCTTCCAGTGACTTCGGACGTGGGGTAGCTACTCTAGGCAGCTCCTGTGCCATCACAGCCTGGCACTCTCGGTTGCCACCCCTGACCTTGGGCGAGGGGTGTCTCCTCTCGGCCACGCTTCTGTGTGGTCTGTCGCGGCCGGCGTGCTTCTGCGTGGTCCTTAATAGAGCCTAAATCATTGTATTATTGTTGTTGCTATTATCCCGTTTCAGGTACTGGTTTATACATTAATTCATTTAACTCATAATATTCCATAAGGTAGGTATACTTGGAACAAGATGATGGAGTAGAAGAAAAAACGCTCAACTTCTCTTGAGAGAACTCCAAAGTTACAAATTACTGTTGAAAAACTATCAACAGGAAAATGTAGGACTCCACCAAAGAAAAGATATCCAACATCCAAGGGCAAAGGAGAAGCCCCAGCAAGATGACAAGAGGGGCAAAATTGCATTTAGAGTAAAACCCCATATGTGCCAGAGACACTCGGATGGCTCAAATAAAACCTTGTACAATCAGGAGACCCTACAGAGACTTAGACAATTCTTTGAGTGTTTGAGTGTTTCTTGTAGAGGTAAAGGTCAGCAGTGGCCTGCTGCAGGTGCAGGGGCACTGGGTGAAACAGACATGGGTGTGGCATAAGCACTCTTGGAAGAGGTCACCATTAACCCCACTACAGAGCCACCAAAACTTACACAGGACTGGGGAAACAGACTCTTGGATGGCACAAACAAAACACAAAAAATGTGTTAAATAGAACCCAGGAGAAAAGAGCAGTGACTTCACAAGAGATTGATTCAGAACGTCCAGGAGTCTCAGGTGGAGATATGGGTTGGCAGTGGCCTGCTGCACGGTTGGATGCATGGAGTATGGCAGTGCATGTGCAGCACCTTTTGGAGGAGGTCACTGTATTTTTCATTACCTTTACCATAGTTTGATCTCAGGTCAGACAACAGAGAGGGAACACAGCCCCGCCCATTAACAGCCAATTACATTAAAGATTTACTAAGCATGGCCCAACCCATCAGAAGAAGACCCAGTTTCTCCCCAAGTCAATCTCTCCTGTCAGGAGCTTCTATAAACCTCTTACTCTTATCCATAAAAGGGCAGACAACAAAAATCACATTTGCCAAAAATTAATCAAGCTGATCACAGGACCAGAGCCTTGTCTAACTCAATGAAACTATGAGCCATGCCATGTAGGGTCACCCAAGTTGGATGGGGCATCATGGAGAGTTCTAACAAAATGTGGTCAACTGGAGAAGGGAATAGCAAACCACTTCAGTGTTCTTGCATTGAGAACCCCATGAACAGTATGAAAAGGACAAAGATATGACACTGAAAGATGAACTCACCAGGTCTGTAGGTGCCCAGTATGTGACTGGAGAAGAGTAGATAAAAAATGCCAGAAAGAGACAGAGTCAAACCAAAAACAATGCCCAGCTGTGGATGTGACTGGTGATGGAAGTAAAATCCGATTCTGTAAAGAATAATATTACATAGGAACCTGGAATGTTAGGTCCATGAAACAAGGTGAATTAGAAGTGGTCAAACAGAAGATGACAAGAGTGAACATAGACATTTTAGGAATCAGTGAACTAAAATGGTGTGAAAAGGCTGAATTTAATTCAGATGACCATTATATCTACTATTATAGGCAAGAATCCCTTAGGAGAAATGGAATAGCCCTCATATTCGGCAAAGGAGTCCAACATGCAGTTCTTGGGTGGAATCTCAGAAATGACAGAATGATCTCTGTTCGTTTCCAAGGCAAACCATTCAATATCACAGTAATCCAAGTCTATGTCCAAACTGATAATATTGAAGAAGCTGAAGCTGAAGCTGAGTGATTCTGTGAAGACATACAAGACCTTTTCTAACTACCACCCAAAAAAGATGACCTTTTCATTATACTGGATGGGAATGCAAAAGTAGGAAGTCAAGAGATACCTGAAGTAACAGGCAAATTTGGCCTTGGAGTACAAAATGAAACAGTGCAAAGGCCAACAGAGTTTTTCAAGAGAATCCACTGGTCATAGCAAACACCTTCTTCCAACAGCACAAGAGAAGACTCTACACATGGACATCACCAGATGGTCAATACTGAAATAAGGTTGATTATATTCTTTGCAGCCAAATATGGAGAAGCTCTATACAGGCAGCAGAAACAAGCCCAGGAGCTGACTGGTCTTGGTTCAGAATATGAACTCCTTATTGTCAAATTTAGACTTCGACTGAAGAAAGTAGGGAAAACCACTAGATCATTCATTTATGACCTAAATCAAATACCTTACTATTACACAGTGGAAGTGACAAATAGATTCATGGGATTATATCTGATAGACAGAGTCCCTGAAGAAATATGGACAGAGGTTGGTGACATTCCAACCAGGAGACATCCCCAAGCAAAAGGAATGTAAAAAGGAAAAACGGTTGTCTGAGGAGGCCTTACAGATAGATGATAAAACAAGAGAAGATAAAGGCAAAGGAGCAAAGGAAAGATATATACGTCTGAATGCAGAGTTCCAAAGAATAGCAAAGACACATAAGAAAGCCTTCATCAGTGATCAATGCAAAGAAATAGAGGAAAACAATAGAATGGGAAAGACTAGAGACCTCTTCAAGAAAATTAGAGACACCAACGGAATATTTCATGGAAAGATGGGCAAAAAAAAGGACAGAAATGGTATGGATCTAACAGAAAAAGAAGATATTAAGAAGAGGTGGCAGGAATATACAGAAGAACTATACAAGAAAAGATCTTCATGACCCATAGTCATGATGGTGTAATGACCACCAAGAGCCAGACATCCTAGAAAGCAAAGCCAAGTGGGCCTTAGGAAGCATCACTAGGAATAAAACTAGTACAGGTGAAGGAATTCTAGCTGAGCTATTTCAAATCCTAAAAGATGTTGCTGTTAAAGTATTGCACTCAATATGCCAGTAAGTTTGGAAAACTCAGCAGTAGCCACAGGAATGGAAATGATTAGTTTTCATTCCAATATCAAAGAAAGGCAATGCCAGAGAATATTTAAAATACCCCACAATTGCACTCATCTCTCATGCTAGTAAATTAGTGCTTAAAATTCTTTAAGCCAGGCTTCAACAGTATGTGAACCATGAACTTCCAGATGTTTAAGCCAGATTTAGAAAAGGCAGAGAACCAGAGATCAAGTTGGCATCATCCATTAGATCATTAATAAAGCAAGAGAATTCTGGGAAAACGTACTTCTGCTTTGTTAATTATGCCAAATCCTTTGGTGGTGTGGATCACAATAAACTGTGGAAAATTCTTTAAGAGATGAAAATACCAGACAACCTTATTTGACTCTTGAGAAATCTGTATGCAGGTCAAGAAGATAGAACTGGACATACAACAACAGACTGGTTCCAAATTGGGAAAGGAATACATCAATACTGTGTATATTGTTACCCTGCTTATTTAACTTATATGCAGAGTACATCATGCAAAATGCCAGACTTGATAAAGCACAAGCTGGAATCAAGACTGGTGGGAGAAATATTAGTAAACTCAGATATGCAGATGACACCATCCTTATGGCAGAAAACGAAGAAGAAATAAAGAGCCTCTTGATGAAAGTGAAAGAGGAGAGTGAAAATTTGGCTTAAAGATCGACATTCAGAAAACTAAGGTCATGATATGCAGTCACATCACTTCAAAGCAAATCGATGGGGAAACAATGGAAACAGCAAGAGACTTTCTGTGGCTTCCAAATCACTTCAGATGATGACTTCAGCCATGAAATTAAAAGATGCTTGCTCCTTAGAAGATAATATATGACCAAACTAGACTTATATTAAAAAGCAGAGACATTACTTTGCCAAAAAACGTCCATCTAGTCAAAGCTATTGTTTTTCCAGTAGTCATGTATGGATGTGAGAGTTGGAGTATAAGGAAAGCTGAGTGTTGAAGAATTGATGTTTTGAACCATGGTGTTGGAGAAGACTCTTGAGACTCCCTTGGACTGCAAGGAGATCCAACCAGACCATCCTAAAGGAAATCAGTACTGAATATTCATTGGAAGGACTGATGCTGAAGCTGAAACTCCAATACTTTGGCAACTTGATGTGAAGAACTGACTCATTGGAAAGAACCTGATTCTGGGCAAGATTAAAGTCAGGGGGAGAAGGGGGTGATGACAGAGGATGAAATGGTTGGATGGCATTACCAACTAAAGGGACATGAGTTTGAGCAAGGTCCAGGCTTGGAGAAGGATAGGGATGTCAGGTATGCTGCAGTCCATGAAGTCTCAAACAGTCAGACATGACTGAGAGACTGAACTGACTGAGGTATTCTTATCATCTTACTTATACAGGGGGCTGAATGACATCCAAATCCCAACAGTCACAGAATAATTTCACCCTGGGTTATAAGGCTACAGACTCCCAGTTGCATACTCACCTGAACTATGGCTGTGAATTTGGAGGGTCAATCTACCAGAAGGTAAACCAGAAGATTGAAACATCAATAAACCTCATGTGGACAGCAAGCAGTAATAACACTTATTCTGGTATTACTTTTAAGTACAATCTAAACTTTGGAACTTTTCTATCTGCTAAAGTAAATAATGACAACCTTATTGAACTAGAACTCAGCAGTGGCCACAGGACTGGAAAAGGTCAGTTTTCATTCCAGCCCCAAAGAAAGGCAATGCCAAAGAATGCTCAAACTACGGCACAATTGCACTCATCTCACACACTAGTAAAGTGACGCTCAAAATTCTCCAAGCCAGGCTTCAGAAATATATGAACCATGAACTTCCAGATGTTCAAGCTGGTTTTATAAAAGGCAGAGGAACCAGAGGTCAAATTGCCAACATCCGCTGGATCATCGAAAAAGCAAGAGAGTTCTAGAAAAACATCTATTTCTGCTTTTTTTACTAGGTCAAAGCCTTTGACTGTGTGGATCACAATAAAACTGTGGAAAATTCTGAAAGAGATGGAAATACCAGACCATCTAACCTGTCTCTTGAGAAACCTGTATGCAGGTCAAGAAACAACAGTTAGAAGTGGACATGGACAACAGACTGGTCCCAAATAGGAAAAGGAGTATGTCAAGGCTGTATATTGTCACCATACTTATTAAACTTATATGCAGGGTACATCATGAGAAATGCTGGGCTGGAGGAAACACAAGCTGGAATCAAGATGGCTGGGAGAAATATCAATAACCTCAGATATGCAAATTACACCACATTTATGGCAGAAAGTGGAAAAGAACTAAAAAGCCTCTTGATGAAAGTGATAGAGGAGAGTGAAAAGTTGGCTTAAAACTCAACATTCAGAAAACTAAGATCATGACATCTGGTCCCATCACTTCATGGCAAACAGATGGGGAAACAGTGGAAACAGTGTTTGACTTTATTTTTCTGGGCTCCAAAATCACTGCAGATGGCACAGATGGTGATTACAGCCATGAAATTAAAAGACGCTTACTCATTGGAAGGAAAGTTATGACCCATCTAGACAGTATATTGAAAAACAGAAACATTACTTTTCCAACAAAGGTCTGTCTAGTCAAGGCTATGGTTTTTCCAGTGGTCATGTTTGCATGTGAGAGTTGGACTATAAAGACAGTTGAGCGCCGAAGAACTGATGCTTTTAAACTGTGGTGCTGAAGAAGCCTCTTGCGAATTCCTTGGACTGCAAGGAGATCCAATCAGTCCATCCTAAAGGAGATCAGTCCTGGGTGTTCATTGGAAGCACTGATGTTGAAGCTGAAACTCAATATTTTGGCCCCCTGATGCGAAGAGCTGACTCACTGCTGGGAAAGATTGAGGGCAGGAAGAGAAGGAGATGGCAGAGGATGAGATGGTTGGATGGCTTCATTGACTCAGTGGACATGGGTTTGGGTGGACCCCGAGAGTTGGTGATGGACAGAGAGGCCTGGCATGCTGCGGTTCATGGGGTCACAAAGAATAGGCCACAACTGAGTAACTGAAATGAACTGATACTCTGACTCTTCGACCAGAAGTGAAACTGACTCTGTCATCGCTCATCAATGGAAAGATCTTAAATGCAAGAGGGCATAAATTCAGGCAGCAATTTAAACTAGAAGCTTAATGTAGTTTTGAATAAAGCATCTTTGTCCCTGGAAGTGAAGAGAAAAAAACCCAGTATGTTTTGGACTTAAAACTCTCCTGTGAAATTACAAATGTGTGAAATTTTTATTATTCCAAATAATTGCAATCTTGCCAAAAGTGAACCCTATGTATCAAATCTTTTCAACTAGGCGATAAATGTATTCCTACAAGTCATCAAGCTCACTTCATTTTAGTTCTTCAGTGTTATTTTTAATGTGTTCTTCAGCGACTGTTTAGTGTCATGTTACAAAGGAGTTGATGTGACCCTCTATCACTTCCTTCACACCTCTCACCACTTTTTCATGACTTCATAATATATTGTACTCTGTGCCATAATGGAAGCTTTGAATTTGTGTGAGTGTAAAACAAAATAAACAGATCGCATTTGGGGGGGAACAAAAGATATTTGACCAAGGTACTTTATCTAGGAAATAATTGAGTTAATATTAAAATGCAATTTCTAGGCATCTTAAACAATTAATACATAGCTTAACTAAGTAAATAATAATAATAGGAACATAAATGCATTTACCAGAATTCCTAAAAACCCTAAAGTATTGTAGACCAAAGGAGTTGATAATTAGTGAAGCTAACTGAGCTCTGTAAAGTCTTAGGAATAATTTGAAAGTTGAATACCAGACAATCTGACCTGCCTTTTGAGAAATCTGTATGCAGGTCAGGAAGCAACAGTTAGAACTTGACATGGAACAATACACTTGTTCCAAATAGGGAAAGGAGTGGTCATAGCTGTATATTTTCACTCTGCTTATTTAACTTATATGCAGAGTACATCATGAGAAATGCTGGGCCAGATGAAGCACAAGCTGGAATCAAGATTGCTAGGAGAAATATCAGTAACCTCAGATATGCAGATGACACCGCATTTATGGCAGAAAGTGAAGAAGAACTAAAGGGCCTCTTGATGAAATTGAAAGAGGACAGTGAAAACGTTGGCCTAAAACTCAATATTCAGAAAACTAAGATCATGGCATCTGGTCCCATCACTTCATGGTAAATATATGGAGAAACTGTGGAAACAGTGTAGACTTTATTCGTTGGGGCTCCAAAATCGCTGCAGATGGTGATTGCAGCCATGAAATTAAAAAAACAAAACAAAACAAAAAAGCTTTCTCTTGGGAAGAAAAGTTATGACCAACCTAGACAGCATATTATTATTCATTTTTAAAAATTTTATTTATTTATTTTAATTGGAGGATAATTACTTTACAATATTGTGGTGGTTTTTGCCATACATTGTCATGAATCAGCCATCGGTGTACATGTGTTCCCCATCCTGAACCCCACTCCCAGATGAAACTAGACAGAATATTAAAAAGCAGAGACACTACTTTGCTAACAAAGGTCCATCTAGTTAAAGCTATTGTTTTTCCAGTAGTCATGTATGGATGTGAGAGTTGGACTATAAAGAAAGCTGAGTGCCAAAGAATTGATGTTTTTGAACTGTGGTGTTGGAGAAAACTCTTGAAGGTTCACTGGACTTCAAGGAGATCCAACCAGTACATCCTAAAGGAAATCAGCCCTGAATATTCATTGGAAGGATTGATGTTGAAGCTGAAACTCCAATACTTTGGCCACCTGATGCGAAGAACTGACTCACTTGAAAAGACCCTGATCTAGGAAAGATTGAAGGCAGGAGGAGATGGGGAAGACAGAGGGTGAGACAGTTGGATGGCATCATCGACTCAATGGACATGAGTTTGAGTAAACTCCAGGAGTTGGCAATGCACAGGGACGTCTGGCTTGCTGCAGTCCATGGAGTCACAAAAATTCAGACATGACTGAGTGACTGAACTGAACTGAACTGAACTGAGTACCATCATATTCATATCTCTTGTTTTTATTTCTATTTTCCTCTATATGTTCATGAGGATGCTTGAACCTCAGACGATGTTGGCCCAATATTGTAGTGTTATTACCTTGTGGTCAGACAGGGAAAAGACACTTATTTCTCCCATGTTCTATGTGAACAATACCTGGGAAGGACTCCTCAATATTGGGTTCATGTGCAATGCAAATTATGCTATAAAAGAGCAAGTGGGAGGAGAAACCTTAACAAGGTTACTGGGTTCATGGATGCTGAGGTACATAGCTATTAAAATTTGTCTCTTTCAGAGAATAACCAACCAAATTTGTGCAGGGAGAGAGAGAAAACGGCTTGTGATGTCTAGGATAGCTTTCATTTCCTAAAAACCATGCAAAGTTCCTTTTATTCTATTTTCCATTTTTAAATGAATTCATTATATCACAAATTATAGCTTTATTTGATGCATTTTGGAAGACTTCAACATATTATAAATGGCATCTGATGGAAGAAATTTGACTAAAATGAATATTTCTGTATAGAAGATAGATGAGCATTAAGATGTAAAGTGTCATGAAAGGAAGTCTTAATTTGTCACAAAAGGTTACCTGAATGATTTTCCTGATTATTTCTATCTTTTAAAAAGGTACATATTATGTGGTAATTGTTCTTTTAACTACTAATACAATTAACACCTAAAGCATGAGAAATATAATTTATGGTTTTGTTTGGCATGTACTTAAGCACCTGCATAGCAATTACTAGTGTGACATTTTTGTCTGCACTATAAAGCACTGCATATCCTCCCTTTTGGCAGTTTAAAATTGAAGCAAAGAAGCTGGCTCCTGGGGGGTGGGTACCTGCCCTAATCTTATCTGGTAGAATGAAAATAAGATTGCCTTCCTATAAATTATACTTTCCTAACTCTAGGACACTTATGCAACAGTAATCTACACCATTAGTGTGACTCTTTCATGCTATAAGAAAGTTGTTTTGCATTTATAATACTTACATAGGAAATCTTTCTTCTCTTTTTAAATTTCAAATTGCATGGTAATTGATCATCACAAAGGGATATTTTTTATGAAACACACAATGTAACATTTCTCCCTACTGTAATGACGAATATAAGACACTAATCAAATGGTGAGTGAATATCAAAACTCCAAAGTTGAATGAAATTTTCAATGTATTCCTTTGAAATAAGTAGCTAAATAGCTCTCACGGGTGAACTTTTTCTCTAGTTTTTTCCATTTACAATTAACTGGAAACACAAACAACCAATAACTGTCACTGCTTTGAAAGTTAAGGTGAAATCTTTGTTCGGTGATCTCTGTAAACATTTCCATGCCAAAGGTTGTGATTTCTCCAAGGTTCTTGTTATACCCAATACTCAAATGCTTTTTGGATGACATTCTGCTCTGGTATCCTGTTTTTTCTCTTTAACCAATAGCATTCAACTTTTTTTTTTATTGTATATATTTTCCATTTTTCTGTGTTTCTGTAATATCACTTGATTTTGCTTCTATTCGATTTTTTTTTTTTGGAACTAAAAGGGAAAAAAGAAACACTTTAAAATTTACCTCAAAATACTTTTCCATCAAACTGCTCTTCAAAATCCTATTTTTCATGACACAATTGCAGAATAAACCTTTGTTAATACCTTATTTACACAAACTGAAGGCTGTTATATCTGTGTTTGGCGACCTTGAAACTGTATTGTGCTCAGTGCCCTTTTTATAACCTTAATTACCAGGGAATACAGAGCTTTAAAGAAAGACTAACATTTCACTTTAACATCCACAATAATCTATTATAAAGCCAGCTAAGCCAGTCCCCAAATACAGAGAAATGTTATTACATGCTCAGCTAGCTGTCAAGGGGCCATGAGTCAGTAGCTTACAGTTATCAAAAGTAACAAGGTTGTTCAGAATTTCCTCCAACAAAGCCAACCAGCTTATGGAAGGATTAAGCTCTCTTTGATTAGAACAACTGGAACATGTCCTACCCTTTTAATTAGCATTCTCTTTTGCTAGGTGAAGCCTGGTAATTTGACTCTCACATTAGGCATCTCAAGAAATGATTTGGTATTTTGTCCTACTCATGAGCATTAGAGCTAGGGTATATACTTCTGCATCAACTAAAATTTGAGCTGGTGAAGGATTTATGTTCAAAACCCTGTAAAATCCCAAGGGCACTATGTCTCTAATAGACAAAATGTAATAACACTCCAATATAATGTGTGACAGGAGGCTTGGTTAGCCTTCAGGCATAGTATATTACCCTAAGGCCATGCTCTTTTCACTTTCTATCTTTGGGAACAAAAGTTTTATGTCAGCTTTATTGATATTATACAGGTTTACATTTTAATTCATACCTTAAGGCAATTCAATGAGAGAAGACCTCTACATATGCTGCTGGATTACTTGGTTGGTGAGTAAATATAAGTTTTCAGTGACCATACTAAACAGAGCAGAGCAGAGACTATATAGAATGGGAAAAGGAGATAGCCTGCTGCCATTTTTTTTTTTCAAGGAGTACATGATCTATTTGAAAACAAATATAAACATAAATATCTTTTTTCCCCAATTCACAAGATGCCTTTACTTACATCCTCTGGGATTTCTACATATCCCTATTTCCTCTGCTTAATTTTAATTCTCTTTTTCCGTTTTCCTTATCTTTTCTCCTCTCTCTCCTTCTCTCACCTCCTGTCTCTCTATGAATGAATAAGTATCAAAGAAGTCATTTTCCATTGTGAAAATTCTCTTGCATTTCCCCTATTTAAGTTCTATGTAGCAGGAACTTTGTGGAAAGGAAGACTCTGTTCTTTCATGAATGCCTGCTAAGTTGCTTCAGTCATGTCTGACTCTTTGCCACACTATGGACTGTAGCCTGCCAGGTGCCTCTGTCCATGGGATTCTCCAAGCAAGAATCCTGGAATGGACTGTCATGGCTTCCTTCAGGGCATCTTACATCTCTTGAACTGTCAGGTAGTTCTTTACCATCTATTACTTCATGTAGTTCTAAATATGATTTGGGGAAAAAAAGAGTAAGACTATACAGCTCAATTAGAAAAAGACAATGTAATTTGTTTTTTTTTTTTTAAATCTTTAGCACATTCTTTTCTAAAATTGAGTAGCTATTGTGTGTTAGTAGCTCAGTTGTGTTCAACTTTTTGATTTTTTGTTTTTAAATTTTATTTCTTTTGGACTCTGTGGGAGAGGGAGAGGGTGGGATGATTTGGGAGAATGGCATTGAAATATGTATAATATCATATATGAAACGAGTTGCCAGTCTGTGTTCAACTTTTTGTGATCCCATAGACTGTAGCCCACCAGGATCCTCTGTCCATTAAATTCTCCTGGCAGGAATACTGGAATACCCATTCCCTTCTCTAGGGGATCTTCCTGACCCAGGGATTGAACCCAGGTCTCCCACATTGCAGGCAGATTCTTTATCATCTAAGCCACCAGGACTTGTAGCTATTGCGCCTACTTTATTTCCAACTTTATATTCAAATTTCAGATTTTTTTTTTCAAATTGTTTTCCGATAATCATATATCAGTGAAGGATTCTTATTTATTTCAATCTGTCAAATGTATTGAAGTGTTTCTGGAGCTTATACCTGTACAGTAATCTATTTAGTCAAATGAGTATAAGGTGTCACTATTGTAAGAAGTAAAATGAAATTTCTCTCTAGTTCAAGAAACAGATAGGATAATGGTAACTTCTATTTAAGAAGCAGATACTAAATTTGAAACTGAAAAGAAAGTTTTGTTATGACAAGTTTATTTAGAAGCCATGAATGCAGGTTCAGTTGCTCAGTCATGTTCAACTTTTCTGATCCCATGGACAGTGGCCTATCAAGTTCTTCTCTCCGTGAGATTCTCCAGGCAAGAGAGTGGGTTGGAGTGGCTTGCCATTTCCTCCACCAGCAGATCTTCCTGACCCAGGAATTGAGAGAGTCAATTCCTAGGTAGATTTATAAGAAGTCTGGGGTCCCCAAGGAGGAGAAAGGAGTCTGGGGCTCTTAAGAAGGAGAAAGGGGTCTGAAGTTTTCAAGGAGTAGCAAAGGACAATTTTTTTTTTTTTTTTTTTTTAAGCCCAGAGCTGATGAATGCACAACAAAACAACTCATCTCACTCAAAGATATGTTTTTCCCTTAAATTACATATGGACACCTTATCTTTGACAAAGGAGGCAAGAATATACAATGGATTAAAGACAATCTCTTTAACAAGTGGTGCTGGGAAAACTGGTCAACCACTTGTAAAAGAATGAAACTAGAACACTTTCTAACACCATACACAAAAATAAACTCAAAATGGATTAAAGATCTAAATGTAAGACCAGAAACTATAAAACTCCTAGAGGAGAACATAGGCAAAACACTCTCTGACATACCAATGATTTTTTTTTTATATATATATAACAACAATGTACCCTGCTTGAGGACAGGTTTCTCCTTCTTGAGAACCTTCTGACTAATCCTGTCATCTTAAAATGTATGTTGTGGGAGTGGGTCTGGTAAGACCTTTACAACATTGAGACATTCTTTTGATTTACTTTAATAACCAAATGAAAAAGTATATAACTCCCTTGCTAAGACTAGCCAGGGAGCACTTAGTCCCCCTTCTGATGTCTATGTCAGAAGCTTTCTCTGTCCCTTTTTATACTTTAATAAATCTCTGCTACACAAAAGCTCTTGAGTGATCAAACCTGGTCCCTGGTCCTGAAGCTAAATCATCTTCTTTGGAGATCACAAATCAACATCGTTCACCATAAGCTATCAGAATTGAGCCTGTGTCTTCTACATCTCCTGCATCTCAGGCAGATTCTTTACCACTAAGGCATCTGGAAAACCATCCCTTTCCTTATCTTCAGTTGTTTTTGTGTGTTTCTTTATAATTTAATGTGGATTGGGAAGGACAGTGTTGTATGAGAAATGGTGGCTTGATTTATTGTCCTAATGAAATGGAGTTGACTATTCTTGTCTGAGAACTTTTTCTGTCTTTGAGAAGGTGAAATCTTTAGCTCAGAATAGAGAGATGGATTTGGAGAACTGATGAGAACTTTGAAAAAAGCTGTTGTAGATAGTGGGAAAGAAACTGACTTTCAAAGAAAGAGAGTTTGCTAGGCCACACTGAGAGCTTAGATTTCTAATTGTGAGATTTTCTACCAGCAGCTCTCAGCAAATCAGGTGTGCACAACAACAGATTGCTTGATTAAGAATGAAAAGTATTCCAGGTTTAGCAGCTCTTCCTTTTGGGATGGCCTGCACTCTGTCTGTGAAGTGTGTTTCTCTCTGAATAAATCCACTTCTTACCTATCAGTTTGTCTCTCACTGAATTGTTTCTGTGATGAGATATCAAAAACCTAAGCTTCACTGAGTCCTGAGACCAGATGCTGAAACCTCCTCCAAGTGGGAAACAGTGATTAATGATGGTATACTGCTTGTAAGCATGAGGACCCTAGACCAGTGGACCTGAAGGTTGCCAACTTACCTCACCACCAACCCATCAGAAGGATATCTCTGAACTGATCAAATCCTCTCTAAAAAATTACTATATAATTTCTCACTATCTTCCCCAATTTAGGACAAATGATTTTCTGGACATTAGCCTGCTATGCCCTCCTTTGTCTGGCAAACTAACAAACTGCTAACTTTTTCCACTTCACCATAATAATAATAATAATAAAAAGTTCCAAGCTTAACTAATGGAAGGAAAGTTGTGTATGCATTGACTATATTAGAAGAAGATGAATTTAAGAAAACACTAAAAGTGAACTCATTTTCCTGTAATAAAGGCAATAGCAAAAATTGTTTTCTAACATATATCCACTTTCAATATTTGAGTAATGTATGGACATTACATGTCCTCATCATGTTAGGGCAAGCATATCTTTCTGCAGATTTCCATGCTTTTTGTTTCCTCTTGATTTAAATTTGACCTCAGGAGTACCTACAAATAGTTCTTTGAAGTGACAACTATATAGTTTTCTTGTATGTTTGCATTATTTTTAACTCTCACTACAAAAAATGATATATCACCTACTAACAACAGTTCTTCCAAAAGTTATTATATGGATTTAAACTCATGAGATACACTATTTCTGAAATTATTTCTTCTAATTCCAGGGACACAAATCTTTGAAGAATGTATAATCTAAATATTAACACATGGAAGCATTCTCCCTGGGCCATAAAACATGCTAGAGAGTACAAAGGTATTTGTTTCACACTCTAACTCCCTTAACATACAGCATTTTATGCCACTTATTATGAGACCAAATGGGCCAGATTAACTCTACAAAAGTATTTTAGTCAAACTAGCATTTAAAACATTTTCAATATAAAAAGGTTTATGGTAAGCATACACTTTCCAGTTTAAACATACTTTCATCTCCTTTTTTTATGTATGACAAGTGTATTGCATGATGTGAGACACTGAAAGATCCCAAGCAGTGACTATATCTGTGTTTTTCATTGTTGTACTTTTGAGGCCTACCAGAATGTCTTCTGCATAGTAATTATTCAAGCATCCCTCAAATATTTGTCTCATGAAAAATTAAGTGATTAATAAAGAATATGAAGGGTGACTACCTACAATAAATGTACTGAATCTATAAAAATTAACATTACCTCCAGATAAATGTGTTTATCTTTAGATAGTTCTTTTTTCTTTCCCCTGCTCTCTCTCAACAGTCCTACCATTTCTAAAAAGTTAATCAAGATATACGCTTAAAATAATTGTTTTAAACAAATGAGAACAAAGAAGCCAAAAGAGGTTAATGGATTCCCTCAAAGTTTCATAACTACTTACTGAAATAATACAAACTGGTATATTGGTATTCAGAGATTTTTTTCCCCCTATTATATAACATTGCTTCTTCTTTAGAATTAGTTATATAAGAAGAACCTGGTGATATTTAATGAAATGCTTTGATATAAATTATTTTTTGGTTAAACAATCCAGGCATAGCTCTTGAGAGCAGACCTCAATTAACACCTAAGGAAGTTGTTATAGATATAAGAAACTACACTAAAACTAAAACATAATGAGTATCTAGGAGGGCTATATGAATAACTTTCACTTAAAATCTTTAAGGAAAGAATGTGTTTTTTTGAGTCCATTTTTGAGACATTGTTTAGGGAAAAATCACAGTGGTACATTATTCCTACTTTTCCTTGTTAGTTTAAAGAGAAGCAAATATATACGTACATTAAATTTTTATCATAATAATTTTGGCAATAATCAGTTCAAAAAAGCAATAATACATTAAAAAAATCTTCTTTAATTTCAGTTCTTTACATACAATATGGTATGTTCTGACATGTAGTTATTACTAATGATTTTAAAAATACATAAAATCATGTGTCAAAAGAAGCAGTTTGTTACAAATAAATACTGGAATCCAAACAGTTCAGTTCAGTAGCTCAGTCATGTCTGACTCTTTGCGACCCCATGGACCACAGCATGTCAGGCCTCCCTGTCCATCACCAACTCCTGGAGTTATGCAAACTCATGTCCTTTGAGTCGGTGATGCCATCCAACCATCTCATCCTCTGTCATCCCCTGCTCCTCCTGCCCTGAATGTTTCCTGGCATCAGGGTCTTTTCAAATGAGTCAGATCTTCACATCAGGTAGCCAAAGTATTGGAGTTTCAGCTTCAACATCAGTCCTCCCAATGAATATTCAGGACTTATCTCCTTTAGGATGGACTGATTGGATCTCCTTGCAGTCCAAGGAATTCACAAGAGGCTTCTCCAGCACCACAGTTTAAAAGCATCAATTCTTCAGCGCCCAGCTTTCTTTATAGTCCAAACTCTCACCTCCATACATGACTACTGGGAAAACCATAGCCTTGGCTAGATGAACCTTTGTTGGCCAAATAATGTCTCTGCTTTTCAATATGCTGTCTAGGTTGGTCATAACTTTCCAACCTAATGAGTAAGCATCTTTTAATTTCATGGCTGCAATCACCATCTGCAGTGATTGTGGAGCCCAAAAAAGTAAAGTCAGCACTGTTTCCACTGTTTTCCCATCTATTTGCCATGAAGTGATGGGACAGGATGCCATGATCTTAGGTCTGAGGAGGAGTTCAAACATTATCTGGCATTAAATGCTTAATATAAAATACTGGTTGAATTACCCAAACTTGTGGTTGTTTAGTCCCTAAGCCATGTCCAACTCTTGTGACTCCATGTGTTGCAGATAGTCTCCTGCATTGCAGGTGGATTCCTTACCCACTGAACTACCAGGGAAGTAGCTCAGTTGGTGAAAATCCACCTGCAATGCAGGAGTCAGCCTGCCTGCAATACTGGAGAGCCGGGTTTGATTCCTGGGCGGGGAAGACCACCTGGAGAAAGAAATGGCAGGCCCCTCCAGTATTCTTGCCTGGGAAATCCCATGGACACAGGAGCCTAGTGGACTACAGCCCACGAGTCAAAAGTCAGACACACAAGTTTCAAACATCACTTAACAACTAAACCACCACCACCACTATGCAAACTTGAGCTCTGATCATTTGTGTGACTTAGGAATCTTTTATTATCATTAAAATTTGCAAATAGAGCATAAATATTTTATTTTTGATGCTTTAGTTTATGGTGTCCCACCTCTCAGGATTAACATTTTCTTATCATTTCATTTAGTCTTTCAACAAAGATTAATTATGGCTATACTATGTGC
The DNA here is from genome assembly GCF_027580195.1 of Bos mutus. Classification (NCBI taxonomy): domain Eukaryota; kingdom Metazoa; phylum Chordata; class Mammalia; order Artiodactyla; family Bovidae; genus Bos; species Bos mutus. The sequence continues at coordinate 38,951,004 of NC_091628.1, read as the reverse complement.
CAGGTACTGGGTATACAAAAGTGAAAATAACTGGCAGATATCACTGAACTTTTGGGTCTTAAAATCTGAGGGAGGCAAACAATGCAAAAAAGTACAAAAAAGTAGTAAAATATATAGAAAATCACATACTTATTTGTGTTCAGGAGGAAAAATAATGTAGGAAGGAAAATTGAAATTTTAAATAAGGAGGCCAGAGAAGTATGTGAAAGCATTTTTTTAAAGTAGTTGGAGTATTCTTTGTTTTTTAAATAAGCTATAAGATACCTATCATTATCATTAAAGGGAGTAAAAAAGGAAGACACTAGGACATGAGACCCCAGATGTAATGGAAGAGGCAAATTATGTAGGTACTTCAAGGTCATTTTAAGAAATCTGTTTTTTCATTTGAGTGTTGTGGGAAGATAATGGTTGGTATTGAGCAGGGACAGAATATCAGCTGGTTTATATTTTAATGATATCACAGTGACTGCTATGTTGAGAGGAAGCTGAAAAAGTCAAAAGAAAGATAATTTAGAAGGCTATTTCAATAATTCACATTAGAGAAGTTCTTGGGTTGGCTCAGGATATTGGCAGTGTGAAATGTAGGTCAATTCTTGAATTTGTAGGAGGACATAGTGGATTCCCTGATGAGTTAGAGGAGCAAGTTAAAATGAGTTAAACATAACTCAAATATTTTGGCTTACATAACAAGAAAAATAAGATCCATGGTGACTAAGGCATAAGTAACATGGGAGAAGGAGTTTGGAAGGAATGTTAGTGTTCAGTTGGATTTGTTAGATTTGGCAAAATGATTACACATTTTAGCATATGTAATAAATAGTTAATTATTTGGACTTGAAGTCCATAGTAAGGACTAGAATAGAAATATAATTTACAAATATATCAGTATATACATTTTATTCAAAACCACAAAATTGGATGAATTATCCTAGGAGTTGATATTAATATTTAAGATGAAATGCAAGAGCAAATATTAGAGAAAACCAAATTATAGAAGTTGGGGTGATAGAAAATGAGTAGCAAAAGTAGAGTTGATGGAAAGCTGGTGAGTGCAGTGCCCTGGAAGCTAAGTGGAGAAATTATTTCAGGGGGAAGAGAGTGATCCCTTGTGTCAAAGACTGTCCATAGGTCAAGTAAGATAAGGACTGAGAAATGAAAATTGGATTTAGAATCTATTAGTTGAGGTCTTTGGTAACTACAGTAATAGCACTTTCTCGCAGTGATGTGGGAAAAAGAAAAATCTGATTGGAAGGGATTCATGAGAAAAGGAGAAAAAAAAAAAAAAAAACACTGGAAGCTGTAGGAAGAGACAATTATTCTCTTGTTTGGATGTTTGGACCTTGTATGGATCAGTTCAGTTCAGTCATTCAACCTTGTCTGACTCTTTGCTACCCCATGGACTGCAACATGCCAGGTCCCTCTATTCATCACCAACTCCTGGAGTTTATGCATACTCATGTCCATTGAGTCCGTGATGCCACCCAACCATCTCATCCTCTGTTGACCCCTTCTCCTCCCACTTTCAGTCTTGCCCAGCATCAGGGTCTTTTCATATGAGTCAGTTCTTCGCATCAGGTGGCCAAATTATTGGAGTTCAGCTTCAACATCTGTCCTTCCAATGAATATTCAGGATTGATTTACTTTAGGATGGAATGGTTGGATCTCTTTGCAGTTGAATGGACTCTCAACAGTCTTCTCCATCACCACGGTTGAAAAGCATCAATTCTTCAGCGCTCAGCTTTATTCACAGTCCAACTCTCACATCCATGCATGACTACTGGAAAAACCATAGCTTTGACTAGACAAACTGTTGACAAAGTAGCATCTCTTCTTTTTAATATGCTGTCTAAGTTGGCCATAAATTTTCTTCCAAGGAGCAAATGTCTTTTAATTTCATGGCTGCAGTCACCATCTGCAGTGATTTTGGATACTTGGATATTAGTTTTCTGTAGCTGCTGCAACAAATTACCATGAAATGGGTGGCCTAAAACTCGTCCCCTCATGGTTCTGGAGGGCAGAAATCTAAAATCAAGTTCTCAGAAGGACTACATCACCTATGGAGGTTCTTCTTTGCCTCTTCCAGCTTTTGGCGGCTCCAGGCATTCCTTGGTTTCCCTGGCTGTACCACTCCAATTTCTGTTTCCTTGGTCACATTTCTTCTTATTCCTTTGTCTCCATCTTCATTTTATTCTCTTTTAAAGAAAATTGTCATTGGATTTCAGACACACCTGGATAATCCATGATGATCTCATGTCAAGGTCCTTAATAATGTCTGCACAGATTATTTTTCCAAATAAAGGAGGATTCACAGAGTCTGGGCTCCAAGGTACAGGCATGTCTGGGGGTGGGTATTCATCATTCAATCACTACAGTTACTGATGATTAAATCATGAATCAGAGAGGGAAAAACTGGTGATGTGAGAAAGCAGAAATTGCTAAATCAAAATTTTTGAGCAAGTAGTAAAGTATGGGAATTAGTGCAGGGACTGAGATTATGATAGTCTTCCGATTTTAACAGGAAAAATTGTAGGATACAGGGATAGATAGATGAGTAGATGAAGCAACAGGTTATAGAAATCTTTTTCTTTCCTTTTTTTTTTTTTTAATTTTCTCAGTCAAGACACAAATACATTGTTTTAGATAAGGATTTTCTTTTCACAAGAAAACCTGAGCTGAGTATTTTTGCGTGAGAAATGTAAACAAAGCACTCTCAGGAGAGACCATTAAGAGAGAGTGGGGGAGATCCAAGATGGCAGAGAAGTAGGTGGATGTGGAGTACATCTCTCTCCACAGATACATCAGGAATACACCTGGAATAGAGAGATTGGAGAGCAATCCCAGGGCAAACTCTGCTGCTATGACTATGGGGGGATGACCCAAGGGCACCTGATGGAGGAGATCACAGTAGGAAATGCTTGTGAAGGAAAGCCAGAGTGATGCCACTGAGTCATTCACATGGGATGAAGCCATCTTTACAGCCTCTCTCCCCACACATCAGCACTGGACAGCTGAAAGACCACAGAAAGGGTGGCACTTTAAACAGCTGACATGCCCAGCAACAGAGAAGGACCCTATTCAGGGTTGCCCTTAAACTGCTTGATGTGCCAAACAACAGAAAAGGACCCCAGACAGGTGGACCTTTAAGTGCCCATTGCGCCAAGGAATAGAAAAGGACCCCAGCCAGGGAGTCCTGTAAGTGCCTGAATGGTCCAAACAACAGAAAAGGATTAGCCAAAAAGGCCTTCTGATCTCCAGCTGCCAGAGGCTAGGAAAAGATTCTAATAGGACCATAGCTCTTACAGCTGAGGCAGTTGGTGTCCTGCACACTTGGTGCCTCCAGAGTTCCCATGACCCAAGCAGCTGTGCCATCTCCATGCTCATTCCTCACTGGGGCAGAGATGCCAGAAGCTAGAAAATACCCTAATAGAACCATATTTCCTGTGACAATTGCCACCAGCACCCTTGTGTATCTGGCAATTTCAGGGTCCCTGTGACCCAAGCTCCTGTGCTACCCCTTCATGCAATCCCCACTGGGGCAGAGAGCCAGAGGCTAGGAAAAAAACCTGAAAGCACCATATTCCTTGCTGTTCTAGCTGCTGGCTCCCCTGAGTAGCTGCTACTGCCAGGGCCCCTGCGAGCCAAGCAGTTCCAGCACCTCCACACCCACTCCTCCCTGGGGCAGACCCAAGTCCTCGAGGGCACCCTCAAGAGCAAACTCCAGTGGATGAATCAAACACAAAAGTGGAGATAAAGGCACAATTGAAACCCATGGGCGGTGTTGCTAAAGAAGAGAACCGCAAACCTTCCCATCAATGATAGAAGTTGCAGATTGAATCCACCGGATCAACTAGGCAGACTTTGTATCTATGGAATATGTAAAAGGACAATGAGAGGTCCCACAAAATGAAGTGTACTAGCACGAGCAGATGTGGACATTAGAGGTAAGAACACACAAGAGTAGAACCAGGTTAGAGTCTGAGCTGTCCCCAGAACAGGTCCAGAGACCAGCCAGTGTTGGAGGGCATCCTAAGGAGGCGAGGTGGACTGTGACTCACAGCGAGGGAAAAGACGCTGACAGCTGAGATCCAAGAAAAATATTTATTATTCTTATAGTTTAACTTGTTCTGTAGTTGCTTCTGAATTTTTTTTTCTTTTTTCCTTTATTACCCCTCTGCTGTAGCTGTTGATTTTATTAGTACTATTAAATCTATTTGCACTTTTGAGAATTTGTTGTTGTTGTTAATCACACATTTTATTTCCCATAAATATGTCTCCCTCTACACTGGCCTTTTTGCAGTCTTGAAGGGCCCCTTCCTTTATTTTATTTTATAAATTTTAATTTAAAAACTATCATTTTTAGTTTTCTGCATATATTCTTTGCTTTGCTTTTCTTATTCTTTTCCTGTTGAAATTATTCTTTAATGTATATAAATCTCTTTTATCTGCCTCTATTTAACTTTGCCTTTCTATTGTTTCCTTCTTTTCTTTCTTTTTCTCACCATGTTTATTAGTCTTTTTTTGCTTTCATTCCTTTATTCCCCAGTTGGCATATTGTTTTAGTTTTGTTTTGCAATTTACACCTTAGTTATTTTTCTTTTTAACTGGTTGATATCTTTTTTGCTTTCCTTTGCTTGTTGGGCCAATCTCTTCTACTTTGTTTCTTTTTTATTTATTTTTTTTGTACTGTTTAGGTTTTATGCATGTATGTAAGCCATTATTTATGTTAGTATTTGCCTTTTGTTTCTTGCTTTAGTGTGTTTGCTTAAATCCACTTAAATACCACAGCAAAACACCTCAGTTCCATAGCCAGAATCTCAGTGAAATCTGTTTCCTAGCCAGAGATTGGGCCCTGAGCCTTTGGAGGGAGAGCACTGATAACAAGAACCTAGACTGCCAGAAAACTTCTAACTCTAGGGCTTATTGATAGTGAGAACTTCCACAAAATCCTCACCTGTATATAAGACCTGGCATCACCCAACTGTTGTCTGCACCCAGGTCAGGATGACTTACCCAAACAAAAACAAGAAAAAACAAACAAACAAACAAACAAACAAACAAACCTAATCATCTGCACTCCTTGACACTGCCCTTCTTTGCAATTTAAATGAAAGCTGGAATTTTCAGTGCTGTGGACACTACTGAGGTTTCCAAATTGGCTGGCATATGGAGTGCAGCACTTTCACAGTGTCATCTTTTAGGATTTGAAATAACTCAGCTAGAATTACATCATCATTAGCTCTGTTTGGAGTGATGCTTCCTAAGGCCCACTTGACTTCACATTCCAAGATGTCTGGCTCTAGGTGACAGATCACATCATCAGGGTTATCTGGGTCATTAAGATCTTTTTGTATAGCTCTTCTGTGTATTCTTTCCACCTCTTCGTAATATCTTCTGCTTCTGTTAGGTCCATACTGTCCCTGCCCTTCCTTGTGCCCATCTTTGCATGAAATATTCCCTTGGTATCTCTAATTTTCTAGAAAAGATATCTAGTCTTTTCCATTCTTTTGCTTTCCTTTATTTCTTTTCATTGCTCACTTAGGAAGGCTTTCATAGCAAGGCTTTCTTGTCTCTAATCACTACCTTTGAAACTCTGTATCCAGATGGACATATCTTTCCTTTTCACCTTTGCCTTTTGCTTCTCTTCTTTTCTCAGCTACTTGTAAGTTCAAAGGACCATGCAATTGCACTCATTTCATATGCTAGGAAAGATATGCTCAAAATTATCCAAGCTAGGCTTCAACAGTATGTGAATGGAGAACTTCCAGATGTTCAAGCTGGATTTAGAAAAGGCAGAGGAAAGAAAGATCAAATTGCCAACATCCATTGGATCATAGAAAAAACAAAAGAATTCCAGAAAAAGGAAACACTCTACTTCTGCTTTACTGACAATGCTAAAACCTTTGACTGTGTGGATCACAACAAAAGGGAAAATTCTTAAAAGAGATGGGAAAACCAGACCACCTAACCTGCCTCTGAGAAACCTGTATGCAGATCAAGAAGCACCAATTAGAGCTGGACATGGAACAGCTGGTTCCAAATTGGGAAAGGAACACATCAAGGCTATATATTGTCACCTTGTTTATTGAACTTGTATGCAGAGTACATTATGCAAAATGCAGGGTTGTATGAAGTACAAGCTGGAATCAAGATTGATGGAAGAAATATCAAAATCACAGATATGCAGAAGGCACCACCTTACAGCACACAGCTAAGAAGAACTAAAGAGTCTCTTGATGAAAGTGAAAGAGGAGAGTGAAAGAGATGGTTTAAAATTCAACATTCAAAAAATGAAAGTCATGGCATTTAGTCCAATGACTTCATGACAAATAGAAAGGGAAACAATGGAAACAGTGATAGATTTTATTTTCTTGGGCTCCAAAATCACTGCAGATGGTGACTGCAGCCATGAAATTAAAAGACATTTGCTCCTCAGAAGAAAAGCTATGACAATCTAGAGTGTATTAAAAAACAGAGGCATTACTTTGTTGACAAAGGTCCACATAGTCAAAGCTATGGTTTTTCCAGTAGTCATGTATGGATATGAGAGTTGGACAATAAAGAAAGCTGAGTACTAAAGAATTGATGCTTTTGAAGTGTGGTGATGGAGAAGACTCTTGAGAGTCACTTGAACAGGAAGGAGATCAAATCAGTCAATCCTAATGGAAGTCAGTCATGAATAATCATTGGGAGGACTGATACTGAGGCTGAAGCTTCAATACACTGGCCACCTGATGCAAAGAGCCACGTCATTGGAAAAGACGCTGATGCTGAAAAAGTTTGAAGGCAGGAGAAGGCAACTACTTTGAGCAAGATGGTTGAGTGGCATCACTGACTCAATGAACATGAATTTCAGCATGCTCTGGGAGAAGCTGAAGGACAGGGGGCCTTGCACATTGCAGTCGATGGGGTCTCAAAAGTCAAACATGATTCAGCAACTGAAGAAATCTTTAGCAAACAAAAGGGATTGCCACCTCATACAATCCAACCCACCAGAGGGGGGAAGGGGGGGAAACAAATTTACCTAATCCCACCAGAGCACAAGCAAAGTCACACCCAACAGAAACCTACACAAAACACTGGATCAACCCAACTCACCAAGGGAAGAAATCAAAAGGAGGAAGGAATTCAACTTAAAAGCTTGGGAAAAGGAGATCTCAAACACAGTAAATTTAAAAAAAAAAAAAAAAAGAAAAGTATTGCACAAATGAAGGAAAAAACTAGAAACATACAAGACCAACTAAAGAAGAGGAAATAGGCAAATGAAGTGAAAAAGAAATCAGAATAATGTTAGCAAGGATGTTCCAAAATCTTGAAAATAGAATGAGAAAAATGCAGGAAACAATTAACACAATTACCAAGGACAAAGAAGAAATAAAGAATAAGGAAACAGATGAATAGCTCAATTACTGAAATTCAAAATACTCTGGAAGGAACCAATAGATTACTGGAGCAGAAGATGGGATATATGAGCTGGAAGATAGACTGGTGGAAATAACTGCTGAAGAGCAGGATAAAGGAAAAAGAATGAAAAAAAAAAGAAGAATAGCCTCAGAGACCTTTGGGATAATATTAAACAAGACAATATTCAGGTTATAGGGGTCCCAGAGGAAGAAGAGAAAAAGAAAGGCACTGAGAAGAAATTTTAAGAGATAATAGCTAAAAACTTCCCCAGCATGGGAAAGGAAATAATCAATTAAATCCAAGAAGTGCAGAGTCCCATACAGCATATACCCAAGGAGAAAAACATCAACACACATACTCATCAAGCTAACAGATACTAAATACAATAAAGAATATTAAAAGCAGCAGGGAAAAAGCAACAAGTAACATAGAAGGGAAAACCCATATGATTAACAGCTCATCTTTCAGGGGAAACTGCAGGCCAGAAGGAAATATATTTAAAGTATTAAAGAAAAAAAAATCTACAACCAAAATTACTCTCTCCAGCAAGAATCTCATTCACATTTCATGCAAAAATCAAAAAGTTTACAGACAACCAAAGTTAAGAGAATTTAGCTGCACCAAACCAGCTTTGCAGCAGTTACTAAAGGGACTTATATAGGCAATGAACACAAAAGAAAGGAATGACCTACAAACCAAACCCAAAACAATTAATAAAATGCCAATAGTAATATTACTTTAAATGTAAATGGATTAAATGCTCCAACCAAAGGATACAGACTGGCTGAATGTATACAAATATAAGACTGATATATATATATATAGATATAGATATAGATAGATATAGATATAGATATGCTGCTTAAAAGAAACTCAGTACAGACATAGAAACCCGTACAGAATGAAAATAAAAGGATGGAGAAAGATATTCCATGCAAATAGAAATTAAAACAAAGCCAGAGTGACAATTCTTATTTCAGACAAAATAGATCTTAAAGACTATTACAATAGATAAAGAAAAACACTGTATAATGCTCAAGGCTCAATCAGGAAGAAGACGTAACAATTGTAAATATCTATGCACCCGACATAAGAGCTCCTCAATACATAAGGCAAATACTAACAGACCTAAAAGGGGAAATTGACAGCAACATAATAATAGTAGGGTAGTTTAGCACCCCAATTATACCAATAGACAGTTCATCAAAACAGAATATTAAAAAGGAAACACAAAACTTAAATGAAACATTAGAATAAATGGACCTAATTGATATCTTCAGAACTTTCCAACCAAGTGCAGAAAAATGCACTTTCTTGTCAAGTGGACTTGGAACATTCTGCAGAATAGACCACATCTTGTGTCACAAATCAAATTTCAGTAAATCAGTAAATTAAAAAAATTAAAATCCTATTAATCATCTTTTCTGACTGCAGTACAATAAGGCTAGATATCAATTACAGGGGGGAAAGAAAGCTGTAAAAAACATGAACAAATGGAGATTAAATAATACAATCCTAATAATGAACAGGTTACTGAAGAAATCAAAAACAAAAAAAAAAAAAAACCCCTGGAAATAAATGACAATGAAAACACGACAACTCAAAACCTGTGGGATACAGCAAAAGCAGTTCTAATTGAGAAGTTTACAACAATGCAATTCCACCTCAGGAAACAAAAAAACATTGAAGAGACAACCTAACTTTACACCTAAAACAACTGGAAGAAGAAGAACAACAATAACAGAATTAGTAGAAGGAAATAAATCATAAATATCAGAGCAGAAATAAGGGGAAAAAATGAAGGAAACAATAGTAAAAATTAATAAAACTAAAAGCTGGTTCTTTGAGAAGATAGACAAAATTCACAAACCATTAGCTGGTCTCATCAAGAAAAAAAGGGAGAAGAATCAAATCAACAAAATTAGAAATGGAAAAGGAGAGGTTACAACAGACAACACAAAATTCAAAAAGTAATAAAAGGCTACTACACACAACTATATGCCAATAAAATGGACAACCTGGAAGAAATGGACAGACTATTTAAAATGTTCAATTTTCTAAGACTGAACCAAGAAAAAATAGAAATTATAAACAACCCAATTATAAGCACTAAAACTGAAACTGTGGTCAAAAATGTCCCCAAAAACAAAAGCCCATGGCCAGATGGATTCTCTCAAATATGGAGGAGAACTAATCAGTGTCTTTCTAAAATGCATCCACAAAATTGCAGAGGGAGGAACACTTCCAAAATCATTCTGTGAGACCAACATTGCCATGATACCAAAACCAGACAAAGGCAACAACAAAAAATTTAAAGATCAATATCACTGATGAACATAGATATAAAAATCCTCAACAAAATTCTAGCAAACAGAATTCAACAGCACATTAAAAAGATCACACACCATGATCAAGTCAAATTTATCAAGTCAGGTTTATCCTAGAGATACAAGGATTTTCAACATATGCAAATCAATCAATGTGATACGTCATATTAACAAATCAAAAGGTAAAAACCATATGATAATTTCAATAGATGCAGAAAAAGTTTTTGACAAAACAACACCTATTTATGATAAAAACTCTTCAAAAAATAGAAGAAACCTACTTCAATATAATAAAGGCCATGTATGATAAATCCACCACAAACATTATTCTCAGTGGTGAAAACTAAAAGCACTTTCTCTAAGATAAGGAAAAAAACAAGGGTGCTCACTCTCACCACTATTATTCAACAGCTTTGAAAGTGTTAGCCATGGCAATCACAGAATAAAAACAAATAAAAGTAATCCAGACTGGAAAAGAAGTAAAACTCTTATTTTTAGCAAACCACATGATACTATACATGTGCTTAGTCACTCTGTTGTGTCTGACTCTGGTGTCACCCCATGGACTATAGCCTGCCAGACTCCTCTGTCCATGGAGAGATGAAAGAATACTGGAGTGGGTTGTCATGCTCTCCTCCAGGGCATCTTCCAAAACCAGGGATCAAACCCAGGTCTTCCACATTGCAGGAAGATCCTTTACCTTTTGAGCCACCAGAGAAGTCCAAGAATATTGGAGTAGGTAGCCTATCCTTTCTCCAGGGTATCTTCCCAAACCCAGGAATTTAACCAGGGTCTCATGCATTGCAGGCAGATTTTTACCAGCTAAGCTACCAGGGAAGCCTGATACTATACAGACAAAATCCTAAAGATGCTCTCAGAAAACTACCAAATCTGATCAGTGAATTTAGCAAAGTGGCAGGATATAAAATCAATACACAAAAATCACTTGCATTCCTATAAAGTAAAAATGAAATATTAGAAAGAGAAATTAAAGAATCAATCCCATTTACCTTTGCAACAAAAATAATACAGTGCCTAGGGATAAACCTAACTAAGGAGACAAAAGAGTTATATACAGAAAATTATAAGACACTGATGAAAGAAATCAAATACAACTTAAACAGGTGGAGAAATATTCCATGTTCCTGAATTGGAAGAATCAATATTGGGAAAATGTCTATACTACCAAATGTAATCTACAGATTCAATGTAATCCCTGTCAAATTGCCAATAGCATTTTTTACAGAACTAGATCAAATATCTCACTATTCATATGGAAACACAAAGGACCCTAATAGCCAAAGCAATCTTGAGAAAGAAAAATAGACCTGGAGGAATCAACCTTCCTGACTTCAGATTATAATACAAAGCTATAGTCATCAAGATAGCATGGCACAAAAATAGAAGTATGGACAAATGAAACAAGACAGAAAGCCCAGAGATAAACCCATGTACCGAGGGAAACCTTATTTTTGACGAAGGAGGCAAGAATATACAATAGGGCAAAGATAGCCTCTACAATAAGTAGTGCTGATAAAATTGGACACCTGTGTGTAAAAGAATGAAAATAGAATGCTTCATAATACCATATACAAAGATAGACTCAAAATGAATTAAAGACCTAAAAGTAAGATCAGAAACTATAAAATTCTTAGAGGAAAGTATAGGCAGACTATGCTACGACAAATGACAGCAAGATCCTCGATGACCCACCTCCTAGAGCAATGGAAATAAAAACAAAAATAAACAAATGAGATCTACTTAAACCTAAAAGCTATTGCACAGCAAAGGAAACTATAAACCAGGTGAAGAGACAACCCTCAGAGTGGGAAAATATAATAGCAAATGAAAAACTCACAAATGATTCATTTCAAAAATATGCAAGCAGCTCATACAAGTCAATATCAGAAAAACAATGAACACAATCAAAAAAAAAAAAAAAAAAGGGCAAAACATCTAAACAGACATTTCTCCAAAGAGGACATATAGATGGCTAACAAACACATGAAAATATGCTCAGCATCACTGACTATTAGAGAAACGCAAATCAAAACTTCAATGAGATATCACCTCACACCAGTCAGAATGGCTATCATTAAAAAATCTACAAATAATAAATGTTAGAGAGGCTATGGCAACCCACTCCAGTGTTCTTGCCTGGAGAATCCCAGGGACGGGGGAGCCTAGTGGGCTGCCATCTATGGGGTTGCACAGAGCGGGACACGACTGAAGTGACTTAGCAGCAGCAGCAGAGAGGCTATAGAGGAAAGGGAACCCTCTTGCACTGTTGATGGGAATGCAAATTGACGCAGCCATTATGAAGAACAGAATGGAGACTCCTTATAAAACTAGGAATAAAAACTGTTTGACCCAGCAATCTCACAATTAGGCATATATCCTGAGGAAATCAAAATTGAAAAAGACATATGCAACCCAATATGCATTACAGCTCTGTTTACAATAACTAGGACATGGAAGCACTCTAGATGTCCATTGGCAGAAGAATGGATTAAGAAGCTGAGGTACAAATACAAGGGAATATTACTCATCCATCAGGAGGAAATTAAAGGACACTTGCTCCTTGGAAGAAAAGCTATGACCAACCTAGATAGCATATTAAAAACTAGAGATATTACTTTGCCAACAGAGGTCCATCTAGTCAAAGCTATGGTTTATCCAGTAGTTGTGTATGGATGTGAGATTTGCGGTATCGAGAAAGCTGAGCGCCAAAGAATTCATGCTTTTGAACTGTGGTGTTGGATAAGACTCTTGAGAGTCCCTTGGATTGCAAGGAGATCCAACCAGTCAATCTTAAAGGAAATCAGTCCTGGATATTCATTGGAAGGACTGATGCTGAAGCTGAAGCTCTGATATTTTGGCTACCTGATGGGAAGAACTGACTCATTTAAAAACACCCTAATGCTGGGAAAGATTAAAGGCAGGAGGAGAAGAGGACAACAGAGGATAGGATGGTTGGATGGCATCACTGACCTGATGGACATGAGTTTGAGTGATCTCCAAGAGTTGGTGATGGACAGGGAAGCCTGGAATTCTGCAGTCCATGGGGTCACAAAGAGTTGAACACAACTGAGGAACTGAACTGAACTGATAAAAAGGAATGCATTCAAGTTAGTCCTAATGAGGAGGATGAACCTAGATATTATTATACAGAGTGAAGTAAGTCATAAAGAGAAAAGTATCATATACTAAGGCATATATATGGAATTAATAAAGATGGTACCAATGAACCGATTTGCAGAACAGCAATGGAGACACTGACATTGAGAACAAACTCTCGGGCACGGCTGGGTGGTGGAGAAGGTGTGGATGCTAGGTATGGAGAGAGTAACATTGAAATGTGCATTACTATATGTAAAATAGATAGTAAATGAGAATTTGCTGTATGACTCAGGGAACTCAGACTGGGCCTAGGGAACAGCTTAAAAGGGTAGAATGAGGAGGGAGGTGGCAGGGATGTTCAAGTGGGTGGGGACATGAGTAAATCTATGGCTGTTTCATATTAATGTTTGGTAGAAATCAAAGTAATACTATAAGGCAATTATCTTTCAATTAAAAATAAATAAATTTCAAAAAAGAGATTGGATGGGCTGGCAGGGAAGACAATAAAAGTGAAGTCAAGAAAGAAGACATTTTCTGGAAGAGTAAATCTTTAGTTTGATCTTAGAGGGGAATTCTGGAGTGTAAATTATAAAAAGTTGTTCTGATGAAAGGCAAATGAGCTGGACTTTCATATACCTATATTCATCACTCATTGTTTAAATATTCCCCAGTGTTGTAAATTCCCAGTTCTTGGAATTTCTTTGTTCTTACAAAACAGAATCGATTAGTCTAAGTTAGTCCTCTGGCAAAAATCTCCAGGTGCTGGCTGTTTAAGGTAAAAAGACACTTGAAGCTGAGGGCTAAACAAAACAAACAAACAAACAAATGAACAAAATCAGAATGTTTCTCAGAGGAGCATGGCACTGTTAAATACAATCATTAATTGAAAGAAAAGAGGGAGGAGATATTGAAAACTGAGGAAAGAAAAGAAATAATGAAATTGTTTTGTAAGAGGAAAGATGTGAAACTGGAATTGGTAATAGATTATAGGGTTTTCCAGGTGGCTCAGTGGTGATGAATATTCTGGCCAATACAAAAGGTGGAGGAGATTCAGGTTCGATCCCAGGGTCAGAAAAATCCCATGGAAGAGGAAATGGAAACCCACTATAGCATTCTTGCCTGGATAGTCCCATGGACAGAGGAGCATGGTGGGCTACAGTCCATGGGGTTACAAAGAGTTGGACATGACTGAGCACCTGAGCACAGCATACATATTCATAATATGTAAACTATGTATTGATACTTCACTTGCATGTCCTATATTTTTTACTTTTTTCATATTTTAATAAACTTAAAATAGGTCATTTATACTTACCATACAATTGATTGTATATGCTGATTTTTCCAAATCCTGATCTGGCTTTTTCTTCTATAGCTAGAATATTACCCAATATCATTAATGCCTCTAAGTGTGTAATTAGTGGAAATCATCTTTTCTGCTTGTTTTATTAATTTTGATTCCTCAAGTGTTAGTTCTTGTGTTGGTTGAGTTGTTTCTTAGTGTTGGCTATGAAATGTACTTATTTTCCTAGCTGAACTTTCTACCAGATTGCCTATAGCATCCTTTGCACAGCCTGCTTATGGGTAAAGACCTGGCAGCAGATGCTGCAGCTTTTGTTTGATCTATTTTCTATGAGAGTGGCAGAAGAGTGTAAGACATGGCAGGCATAGTACTTGAGAAGAAAATTTGGGTGTGAGCCCCCCGTTTCTTCCAGTGTATAACCAGCTGCCTTGGGCATTGCCCTGTCACTCTAACTCAACTCATAAACCCTGTGCTTTTGCCTGTAGGTGTCTGCCTCCATGGCTATTGCCTGACACATGTTAGAAGTGTACAGGGAAAAATTTTCCTAGTTGTCTCTGTGGGGGTAATCAAACTAATAACACCTTTCTTTGGCTGCCACTGCAAAGGAGAAAAACTGAAAAGGCAGGAGGAAATGTGGTGCAGTGCCTCCTGTCTTTTCTGTCTGTTTCTGTCCAGACAGAAGATTGTGAGCTCTTATTAATAGAAGCATACTATGCCACACGCTTTATGGATTACTTCTTTAAATTCATTTTGTCTTCTGTCTATGTTTGAAAGATTATGAATAGTTTATGAGACACTAGTTTCCTTTTCTTGTTATCAATGCATTAACTTTTTTTTTTTCCTTGTTTCTAAAAATTCAGTGTTAGATAGGCAGGCTTAATGTGTGCTAGTTTAGTCTTTGAATAGAAACAGAGATTGTTTCTCAAAAAAAAAAAAAAAGTGTAGGAACATTTGTGAATCTAAGGTAAAAGGTTTTATATGTAGGGAAAATCCTATAACAAATGTTCACAATGTCAGCAGTCCTTCATATAGATCTGAGGAAATATATATAATAAGTAGATACAAGCAGAGTTTTATAAACTTATAAATCAGCTGTTATCAATCTCTTTCACTGTTCTTTATAACTTACCAATATTTTACTTGTTCACAAAAACGGTATTAAACAAACATGGGAGAGATAGAAAAGAAGGCATTTGTAACTATTTTCAGCCACTACGGAGGAAATTTCTGGGATAATATATGGGTAAAAGAAAATTGAGGTCTTTATCTGAAGGATATGTTTAAAAATAAAAATTTTTTTTTTGCTTGTTTCTTGATCAGTATAGAGTGACGAAAAACAATTAGGTTGTTCACCATCTGAAACACTGCACAACATACTAACCTAAGGAATTGATTTCAATACATGATAGACACATTGCAAATATGTTTCTACTGAATGTTACCACTCTAGGAACAATAGCAACAAGGTAAGTCATAGAATAAATACATTTAAGACATATTTTTTAAGGAATTAAAATTAAGAAATATACTTTTAAAATTAGACACATTTCACACAAATAGAACAGGTTTAGGAAAATTATATTTCTAGTGCTTATTCACTTATTTGAAATGTTCTTAAAACTCTAGACTCCTTGTACCATATCCTATCTTCATGTCCTACTGTTGCTGCTAAGTTGCTTCAGTCATGTCCGACTCTGTGCGACCCCAGAGACGGCAGCCCACCAGGCTCCCTGTCCCTGGGATTCTCCAGGCGAGAACACTGGAGTGGGTTGCCATTTCCTTCTCCAATGCATGAAAGTGAAAAGTGAAAGAGAAGTCGCTCAGTCGTGTCTGACTCTTCGCAATCCCATGGACTGCAGCCTACCAGGCTCCTCCGTCCATGGGATTTTCCAGGCAAGAGTACTGGAGTGGGGTGCCATTGCCTTCTCCATCCTCATGTCCTAGAGAAGGTCATAAATGTGAGACTGAAGAAGCCAACCAAAGAAGTGCATGTTGGGAAACCAAGATGAGAGGCTCTAACAGAGAAGACTGTATGAGAAGAAAGAAGAGAAAGAAAGAACAACAACAAAAAGACTACTGAGCACATATATGTTTGTGACAGGGCACTTACATATACCATGTGACATAATTCACTGGGTGTCTCTGAATTGCATGAATACTGTGATGAGTTTGTCTTCCTGGCAATAGTATCTCTCATCTGGCAGGCCATCTTTAAATATTTATGGTAACTTTTAATATATGAATAGAAAGTGTAGGGATTTTGAAAGATTCTATGACAGCAAGTAAACTTGTTTGTTTTTAAATCTATCTATATTTTGAGACTACAAGGAGGTCAAACTAATCAATCTCAATGGAGATCAATCCTGAATATTCATTGGGAAAACTGTTGCTGAAGCTGAAATTCCAATACTTTGGCCATCTGATGTGAAGAGCAAACTCATTGAAAATGATGCTGGGGAAAGATTGAAGGCAAAAGAAGGGGGCAACAGAGGATGGGATGGTTAGATAGCATCACCAACTTAGTGAATGTGAATTTGAGCAAACTCCAAGAGACTGTGGAGGACAGCGGAGCCTGGTCTGCTACAGTCCATAGGGAATCAAAGAGAAAGACAGGACTTAGTGACTGAACAGCAATAACAACATTTTGAGCTGGTTGGCTTAGATGAATAGAAAAAATTCTTCTTTTGCTTCAGAAAAATGTTAAGGGGTCTATTTATTTAACAAAGGCATGATTGTGAGCATAGTATGTAGGTGGGAAAGGTTTAAGTAGAAATGAGTTAAAATATTATAATATACAAAAAAAATGTGGGTTTGGGAAGTGATTATTGGCGTTGAAAGGGGTGAGAAGAAGCTAAAAAGAGAATGGCACCAGAAATATGATGGGGAACCAGTGCTTGTGAAACAATACTGAATTGAGAGCTTTCTTATATAGAATGCTGCTATGAAATATTAAATTTTCTCTTTTTTCATTTATATTCCATGATTACTCTCAGAGGCACATGCTAGCTAAATGTTATCCATGTCTTTATCTTCCTGGAAACACATGGTAACAACATTTCCACTCTTCCTTGACCTTAAGATGGAAGCTGTCACTGTTCTGCTGTGTGGATGGAAGTGAAATATGCCCTTATTATCCTAGGAGTAAAGTATTTCATGTTTCCTCCATATTTGCCTTGTTTTGTTTTTTGGGGGCAGTTGGATGAAGATGATACATTACACACACACACACACACACACACATAAATGTGAATGTGAAAGTGAAAATCTCTCAGTCATGTCTGACTCTTTGTGACCTCATGGAAGATACAGTCCATGGAATTCTCCAGGCCAGGATACTGGAGTGGGTAGCCTTTCCCTTCTCCAGGGGATCTTCTGAACCCAAGGATTGAATCCAGGTCTTCCGAATTGCAGGCAGATTTTTTACCAGCTGAACCAAAAGGGAAGCCTAAGAATACTGGAATAAGTAGCCTATCCCTTCTCCAGCGGACCTTCACGACTCAGGAATTGAACCAGGGTCTCCTGCACTGCAGGCAGATTCTTTACCAACTGAACTGTCAGAGAAGCCCACATACACATACATATATATAAAATACACATATATAACATATATATAGTGTGTATACACTATAGTGAATATAAAAAAATGTATGTATGTATTATATACACACACACACACACACACATATATATAGTGTTTAGAGGTGAAGAATCTTTCTGACAATGCAGAAAATGGGGGCTTGATCCCTGGGTTGGGGAGACCCCTTGGAGAAAGAACTGGCAACCCACTCCAATTTTCTTGCCTTGAAATTCCATGGACAGAGGAACCTGGTGGGCTATAGTTTATGTGGTCACAAAAGAGTAAGGCATGACATAGCAACTAAACAACAACAGGAATTATGTACATATGTGTGTATTTATATATCTTTTATATAAAATTTGTGGTGAGATGATAAGCTTCTTCTGGAGAATATTTTAAAGAGGCAAGTGCCTAGGCTGCATATTCATAAAATCTTGTTTAATCCACCTCATTAGGATGGGGAGCACGTGTACACCTGTGGCAGATTCATGTTGATGTATGGCAAAACCAATACAATATTGTAAACTAATTAACCTCCAATTAAAATAAATAAATTTATATTAAAAAAAAAAAAGAAATGAAAATCTTGTTTAAGTGGTCAAGAAAAACAGCAGGGTACTTTAACCTCTACAGGTAAATTCTAATGTGTAACAAGGTAAAATTTTGGGCCTGGGGATGATATGTTATACTGTGGTATAAGTAGGACCTGAGGAAAATTTATGTACCTTTGAGAGATAACTATCCTCAAAAGAGGTCATTAGAGAAGAAAGACTATTTCTACTGAGAAGGAAAATCCCTTAAATTTTCCCATTTAACATATTCAGTGGCAACTGAATATCTCCATTAAGTTTCTTAATTCCTCACTATTCTAAACAATGTCCCAACTTTCAGATAAGAGCTCTAGACTTCCTGTAAATGTATCTTATATTTCAGTACCACTCAAGTTCTGATTCTACACCTGATATTGAACTATACAAACTGTGTTACCTCAAAAAGAAACCCAGTGATTCTCTGACCGATTCTTTTATCTAACAATTTAATTAAGTAAATAATTTTCATTAAGCTGTCCATTAAATTTAGAAGCAGCAAACTCATATCAGTTTTTCAAAATGTCATTGTAACTGCCACTCAAAGTTTTGCTTTCAGTAGGCATTTTATTCAAAGTACCCATGTTAAATAGTTTAAACCTTGTTTAATCATTGTATACTAGAGATTACCAGGGTTTCTTCCAACCAGATCCCTATTACCTTCAAACTCTACAATTCTAGGTTAGAAAAACACTTTAAATTCTCATTTCCTTTTAGCTTACTTTTTCCCCACAACCATTTCTTCAAATGATTAATATATAGGTCACTGTTTTTAGTTGCAGACAACAGAATTCCTTCAAGCTAGATTTTTAAAGAAAATAATAGGTAGGGTACAGAATTTATAGGAATGGCTTAAAATATAATAACATAAAGTAATATAAAATAACATAAGGATAAATGTTCAAACATATATAGGATTGGTCCTATTAGTCAATAAAAGAATTTGGAGGTCATGAACTATACAGTCCATGGTATCCTCCAGGCCAGAATACTGGAGTGAGTAGCCTTTCCCTTCTCCAGGGGATCTTCTCAACTGAAGGACTGAACTCAGATCTCCCACACTGCAGGCAGATTCTTTACCAGCTGAGCCACAAGGGAACCCCAACAGTATCTTCCTTTGAAAGATATCTTGAATGGTATCTCTACATATATCCTGACATCTATCACCACAACTTTACACCTAGAGACATCCTTAGGAATTGATGGTGAATCATGTTTCATTGACATTCTATACTTTCTTGAAATTGAATAGAAATATTTCTATATCCTTTAACTGAAGTTTAGCTTTTTATTCTTTTGAATGTAAAGTGCAGGCTACAATAGTATTAGCACAACTTATGACTACCAAACAGGTCAATGGGACAAAAATAATTAAAAACCCCTGCCTTAAAAGAGTTAAATCTTTCTGTTTCAAACCCTGATTTCCCTGAGTGAAGGCTCAAAGCTTGCTCCCTTTTGTGACTGTTGGTGGAACCCAGATCACATGAGAAAAAAAAAAAATTAAAAACTATTAGTGAATCTAGTATATATATATATATATAAAGCATTCTAGTATTCGTAATATAAGAAGGCCTTTAGGGATTAAAGTAGGTATGGAGTAAGCAATTACTGTATACTAAAAGAGCATAAATTATCATTTACCTCTTATAATCACAAGCTAGAATCAAGTTTCCCGGAGAAACACTAACAGCCTCAGATAAGCAGATGATACCATTCTAATGGCAGAAAGTGAAGAGGAGCTAAACAGCCTCTTGATGAGGATGAAAAAAGAGAGTAAAGAAGCTGACTTAAAACTCAACATTCAAAAAATGAAGATCATGGCATCCGTCCCATCACTTCATGGCAAATAGATAGGGAAAAAGTGGAAACAGTGACAGACTTTATTTTCTTGGGTTACAAAATCTCAGTAAATGGTGACTGCCGCCATGAAATTGAAAGATGCTTGCTCCTTGGAAGAAAAGCTATGACCAACCTAGACAACATATTAAAAAGCAGATACTTTGTTTTGCCAACAATCTATTAAAAGCTATGATTTTTTCCATTAGTCATGTATGGATGTGAGAGTTGGACCATAAAGAAGTTGAGTGCTAGAAAACAGATGCGTTGTAACTGCGGGACTTAAAGTCCCTTGGGCTGCAAGGAGATCAAAGCAGTCAATCCTAAAGGTAATCAACCCTGAATATTCAGATAGTGATGCTAAGGCTGAAGCTCCAATATATTGGCCACCTAATGAGAAGAGCTGACTCATTGTAAAAGACCCTGATGCTATGAAAGATTGAAGGCAACAGGAGAAGGGGCAGCAGAGAATGAGGTGATTGGATGACATCACCACTCAATGGACATGAGTTTGAGCAAATTCTGGGAGATAGTGAAGACAGGGAAGCCTGGGATGCTGCAGTTCATGGAGTTGCAGAGTCAGACATGACTTCGCGATTGAACAGCAACAGCAAAAACAAAATATTGAAAATGATGACAAAAGGCTTTTTAAATAATTTATGTATACTTCATAGCTATATAAGTTACAACATTTTAATGGAAAGCAACAGAAAAGAAGAAAAATTTTAATAAAAATGGATTTCTTGGGAAGATAATCAGGAAGCTCACTAACTGAAGGAAGTGATGAAAAACTCTGAAGAATAGAAAGGGCATTCTTATTATACTTGATGGTTCTCTTAATTTTTGCATTTAAAAAAATGTTTTAACAGTATGAAATACTTAGGTATTCTGGTGCCTTTGAGTCCTCAAGTTCTGAGGGAGTTACCCAAGTAACAGATGGGAAGGGAGGAATGTAGCCTGGTTCTTTTCAGATGATGCTGAAAGTTCCCTCCAATTACTCCCTTCTGACACTACATCTGCAGGTATGAGAAGGGTTGCCTCATTACTGGTGGGTAGAGATGGAAGTCCAACCTTCCAATGTGGTCTCTCTTCATATGTTAGGTTGTAGGGAGGGGGCTTGTTACCATTTGGAGAAGGTGAAATTTTCACAACTCCTTGCTCAGCTTCATTTTTTTTTTTTTTTTGGCATCGCCCTTGCAGATGTTTTGCAGTATCTCTTTGTAACCTCTCCAATGTTGTGTTTTAGACTTCCCACTAAGATTTTTCCTGGTTTGGATGAAGATAAGGCCACATTTCTCTGTGGTGTTGGCTGCAGCGGACTAGCTATTGTCTAAAAGTTTTCCGTCCTCTGAGACTACTCCTTTACTGTCTCTTGGTTATATAGAATATGTGTTGTTTTTCTACTTCACTGGCATTTTAAAATTACCAGTTTCTCTATCATCTGGTCCAGAGTATTTGAGGCAAAAAGAAACCCCTGAAGACTCACCATTGTAATATTTCTTAGATACCAACGGACCTAGCTGGTCTGCTTTATTCTCCCTTCGTTTCAGAATCTTCTTTTGTTTGTTTTATACATAATAGCTAGGGATTTTAGTTGTATTTAGCAGGAGAAATAGAAAAAAAAAATTGTTCTCCATCTTCCCAGAAACAGAAGTAACTTATATTTTTGTCTTTATATATGCCACCTTGGCTTCAAAGATATAGTGAGAATTTTTATTTTATTTTTAAATATTTACTAAACCCATATTGAAAGGTATATTAGTCCATACTTATTGTTTACCAGCTCACTTAAGCCTCCCAGTTGAAAAAGCAGAGCCACAGAGAGCTCCACTAACTTTTACTAAATCATACAGCTAGTAAGTATCATAAGCAGGGTGTGAAACTGGAACATTTGGCTCCAGAGCTGTCTTAATCACTTTTATATATTGTCCTTCCCATCATGAAATGGCATGTCATCTAACAAGGGCCAAGTAAATATCTTGGCCTGGTCATTTTGCTTACAAAGTTGCATCTCTTACAGTAAGAAGGAAGGAAGAGTTGCTTGGAAACCAAACACAAGAAAAGACACCAAGGTTTCATGTTTGATTGGTGCCATAATTGGGTCATAAACTTCCTTATTCTTGACTGATAACTCAACTATAGACTAAAGTCTCTTACTTTTCTTTTCTTTTTTTTAACATATATCTTTTATTTATGAATATATCAAACAAAACTTACTAAAGTTACAGAGATTTAGATAAAATAATAATCTTTTTTTACGATACATGCATTTTTATTTAGAGCTTATTATACAAGAATAGTATTAAATTATTTCACCCCTTTAAAAGTTAAATTATATATGACACAGGCTTCCTATTATTTTTCTTTGGGTTCATCAATTTCTTTTTCTGTACCTATTGATTTATTCCATTTCCTTTCTTTTTTAAAATTTTTTTATTATTATTATTTTTTACTTTATTGTATTGGTTTTGCCATACATCAACATGCATCCACCACATGTGTACATGTGTTCCCAATCCTGAACCTCCCTCCCCATACCATCCCTCTGGGTCATCCCAGTGCACCAGCCCCAAGCATCCTGTGTCCTGCATCGAACCTGGACTGGCGATTTGTTTTTTACATGATATTATACATGTTTTAATGCCATTCTCCCAAATCATCCCCCCACCTCCCACAGAGTCCAAAAGACTGTTCTATACATCTGTGTCTCTTTTGCTGTCTCGCATACAGGGTTGTCGTTACCATCTTTCTAAATTCCATATATATGCATTAGTATACTGTATTGGTGTTTTTCTTTCTGGCTTACTTAACTCTGTATAATCGGCTCCAGTTTCATCCACCTCATTAGAACTGATTCCAATGTATTCTTTTTTTTTTTTTTCCCAACTTTATTATTCATTTTATTTATTTTTTAATTTTTTTATTTTATTTTTTAATTTTATTTTATTTTTAAACTTTACAATATTGTATTAGTTTTGCCAAATATTGAAATGAATCCGCCACAGGTATACCCGCATTCCCCATCCTGAACCCTCCTCCCTCCTCCCTCCCTACCCTCCCTCTGGGTTGCCCCAGTGCACCAGCCCCAAGCATCCAGTACCGTGCATCGAACCTGGACTGGCGACTCATTTCATACATGATATTATACATGTTTCAATGCTATTCTCCCAAATCTCCCCACCCTCTCCCTCTCCCACAGAGTCCATAAGACTGATCTATACATCGGTGTCTCTTTTGCTGTCTCGTACACAGGGTTATTGTTACCATCTTTCTAAATTCCATATATATGTGTTAGTATACTGTATTAGTGTTTTTCTTTCTGGCTTACTTCACTCTGTATAATAGGTTCCAGTTTTATCCATCTCATTAGAACTGATTCAAATGTATTCTTTTTAATGGCTGAGTAATACTCCATTGTGTATATGTACCATTGCTTTCTTATCCATTCATCTGCTGATGGGCATCTAGGTTGCTTCCATGTCCTGGCTATTATAAACAG
The DNA here is from genome assembly GCF_027580195.1 of Bos mutus. Classification (NCBI taxonomy): domain Eukaryota; kingdom Metazoa; phylum Chordata; class Mammalia; order Artiodactyla; family Bovidae; genus Bos; species Bos mutus. The sequence continues at coordinate 38,927,354 of NC_091628.1, read as the reverse complement.
TGCTGCAAAGAACACTGGGGTACACGTGTCTCTTTCCCTTCTGGTTTCCTCAGTGTGTATGCCCAGCAGTGGGATTGCTGGATCATAAGGCAGTTCTATTTCCAGTTTTTTAAGGAATCTCCACACTGTTCTCCATAGTGGCTGTACTAGTTTGCATTCCCACCAACAGTGTAAGAGGGTTCCCTTCTCTCCACACCCTCTCCAGCATTTATTGCTTGTAGACTTTTGGATCGCAGCCATTCTGACTGGCGTGAAATGGTACCTCATAGTGGTTTTGATTTGCATTTCTCTGATAATGAGTAATGTTGAGCATCTTTTCATGTGTTTGTTAGCCATCTGTATGTCTTCTTTGGAGAAATGTCTATTTAGTTCTTTGGCCCATTTTTTGATTAGGTCATTTATTTTTCTGGAGTTGAGCTGTAGGAGTTGCTTGTATATTTTTGAGATTAGTTGTTTGTCAGTTGCTTCATTTGCTATTATTTTCTCCCATTCTGAAGGCTGCCTTTTCACCTTGCTAATAGTTTCCTTTGTTGTGCAGAAGCTTTTACGTTTAATTAGGTCCCATTTGTTTATTTTTGCTTTTATTTCCAATATTCTGGGAGGTGGGTCATAGAGGATCCTGCTGTGATGTATGTCAGAGAGTGTTTTGCCTATGTTCTCCTCTAGGAGTTTTATAGTTTCTGGTCTTACGTTTAGATCTTTAATCCATTTTGAGTTTATTTTTGTGTAAGATGTTAGAAAGTGTTCTAGTTTCATTCTTTTACAAGTGGTTGACCAGTTTTCCCAGCACCACTTGTTAAAGAGATTGTCTTTAATCCATTGTATATTCTCGCCTCCTTTGTCAAAGATAAGGTGTCCATATGTGCGTGGATTTATCTCTGGGCTTTCTATTTTGTTCCATTGATCAATATTTCTGTCTTTATGGCAATACCATACTGTCTTGATAACTGTGGCTTTGTAATAGAGTCTGAAGTCAGGTAGGTTGATTCCTCCAGTTCCATTCTTCTTTCTCAAGATAGCTTTGGCTATTCGAGGTTTTTTGTGTTTCCATACAAATTGTGAAATTATTTGTTCTAGCTCTGTGAAGAATACCGTTGGTAGCTTGATAGGGATTGCACTGAATCTATAAATTGCTTTGGGTAGTATACTCATTTTCACTATATTGATTCTTCCAATCCATGAACATGGTATATTTCTCCATCTATTAGTGTCCTCTTTGATTTCTTTCACCAGTAACGGCTGAGTAATACTCCATTGTGTATATGTACCATCGCTTTCTTATCCATTCATCATTCATGGACATCTAGGTTGCTTCCATGTCCTGTCTATTATAAACAGTGCTGAGATGAACATTGGTGTACACATGTCTCTTTCAATTCTGGTTTCCTCAGTGCGTATGCCCAGCAGTGGGATTGCTGGATCATAAGGCAGTTCTATTTCCAGTTTTTTAAGGAATCTCCACACTGTTCTCCATAGTGGCTGTACTAGTTTGCATTCCCACCAACAGTGTAAGAGGGTTCCCTTTTCTCCACACCCTCTCCAGCGTTTATTGCTTGTAGACTTTTGGATCCCAGCCATTCTGACTGGCGTGAAATGGTACCTCATTGTGGTTTTGATTTGCATTTCTCTGATAATGAGTGATGTTGAGCATCTTTTCATGTGTTTGTTAGCCATCTGTATGTCGTCTCTTACTTTTCATAGAGCATATCTTCTCATATAACTTACATCCTTTGTTTAATTTCCTTTTCAATTCATCATGGTATCAACTTCTAAGACAATGTTGAAAAATCTTATCTATGCATATCATCACTAAGCTGATTTATATTAAAAGTGGCTATCTTAACTCTATTGCTTAAAATTTTTTGTCTCAATTTTCAAAATTGAAGAGAAATAGAGAGAACATTTGAATATTTGGAAAATCACCTTGAGTTTCACCAATGATGATAACTCCCTGTTATAGCTACTTCTAGTGTTATGTCTCAGGTATTACACAGTATTATTTGTAACAAAAATTAAATGTTTAATACATTTTACAAATATTTGACATTATTTTCTGAATTTAATCATACATCCAAATTCTTTGTTACTTTTTATTGATAATTGTGCCTAAATTGACTTTATTTCCTTAAACATTCAATGATATAATTCACGTATGCCCTTAATTGTGTACAAACTATATCAACTATTACATTATAATCAAAGATAAAGGCAAAGATAGCTTATTTCCTTCAAGTAAGGTAGCACTACTTTGATTATATAATTTATTATCATAATACACACACACATATGTGAAATGAAATAATTAGTAAACTAACTTGCCATAAAAGACATATATGTGTATATACATATGTTAGTGTATATCATACATATATAATATTTTGCAGATATGTCTGTATCCAAGATAAATATGTATCCCTATCTATGTATACATATGCATAATTAATGTTCTTGAATATATATAGATAATACATGGGATAAATGAAATAAATACTAAGACATACATATATATATATACATACATATGTGAAATAAAATAAACAAATTATATATTGTGTATCAAATTATATATTGTGTATATATATCTATATATCTATCTGCTTCCAGGGATGGATCAGTGGTAAAGAATCCAACTGCCAATGCAAGAGACACAGAAGATGAAGGTTTGATTCCTAAGTCTGGAATATTCTCTGGAGGAGGAAATGGCAACTCACCCCTGGAGTGAGTATTATTGCCTGGAAAAGTCTGTGGACAGAGGAGCATAGTGAGTTGCAGTCCACGGGCTTGCAAAGAGTTGGGCATAACTCAGCATTCACACATGCACTCACCTCCAAGGAACAAAATGGAAAGATTACATCTTACGTTCATTGGAGAAAAAATGTTGTTAAGAACACAGAAAAAAAATTTTTTTCCAACCTGTAACAACTTGTTCTCTAGCATGTTGACTTTTCAACATTATAGAAACAGCATGGCTCTTACAGTTATGTCTTTATACCAGCATCACAAGCTGAAGGGAAGCAAGCAGACAGAAAACATGAGGTTTGATCTTATCAATTAAAAATAATTCCCCTATATGCTCTGAAGCATTTTCCCCTTATATTTGAAAAGTGAATTTGCTTTTGAGAATATTCAATTATCTTAGATGAATAAATATGTAGTTTATAAGATATAGGTAAAATTAGTAATTTTGAACATAGACATTTTAACCAGTAAGCAAATAGTTGTTAGACATAAGCAGATTTCATAAGGTATATTATTTAAAAGGTAAGTAGTTAATAAGCCAATCAAGTGTTTGAAGAACCAAGAGATACTTAATCTTCATGAGGTACTGGTGTAGTAAATATTTATGATACACTAAATATACATGTGGGGTTTCCCTGGTGGCTCAGTGGTAAAGAATCCATTTGCCAATGCAGAAGATGTGGGTTCAATCCCTGAGTCAGGAAGACAGACTGGAGAAGGAAATGTCAATCCATTTCAGTATTCTGGCTGGGAAATCCCATGGACAATGGAGCCTGCCCCATTCTGCAGTGCATGGGGTTGCAAAGAGTCAGACTGAGAACACACACACAAATACACATGAGGCTCAATATACATCAGTTCAGTTCAGTTCAGTCGCTCAGTCATGTCTGACTCTTTAAGATCCCATGAATCGCAGCATGCCAGGCCTCCCTGTCCATCACCAACTCCCAGAGTTCACTCAGACTCTCATACATCGAGTCAGTGATGCCATCCAGCCATCTCATCCTCCGTCATCCCCTTCTCCTCCTGCCCCCAATCCCTCCCAGCATCAGACTCTTTTCCAATAAGTCAACTCTTCGCATGAGGTGCCCAAAGTACAGGAGTTTGAGCTTTAGCATCATTCCTTCCAAATAAATCCCAGGGCTGATCTCCTTCAGAAAGGATTGGGTGGGTCTCCTTGCAGTCCAAGGGACTCTCAAGAGTTTTCTCCAACACCACAGTTCAAAAGTATCAACTCTTTGGTGCTCAGCCTTCTTCACAGTCCAACTCTCACATCCACACATGACCACAGGAAAAACCATAGCCTTGACTAGATGAACCTTTGTCGGCAAAGTAATGTCTCTACTTTTGAATATGCTATCTAGATTGGTCATAACTTTCCTTCCAAAGAGTAAGCGTCTTTTAATTTTATGGCTGCAGTTACCATCTACAGTGATTTTGGAGCTCAGGGAAAAAAAAAAAAAGTCTAACACTGTTTCCACTGTTTCCCCATCTATTTCTCATGAAGTGAAGGGACTGGATGCCATGATCTTCGTTTTCTGAATGTTGAGCTGTAAGCCAACTTTTTCACTCTCCACTTTCACTTTCATCAAGAGGCTTTTGAGTTCCTCTTCACTTTCTGCCATAAGGGTGGTGTCATCTGCATATCTGAGGTTATTGATATTTCTCCTGGCAATCTTGATTCCAGCTTGTGTTTCTTCCAGTCCAGCATTTCTCATGATGTACTCTGCATAAAAGTTAAATAAGCAGGGTGACAGTATACAGCCTTGACATACTCCTTTTCCTATTTGGAACCAGTCTGTTGTTCCATGTCCAGTTCTAACTTTTGCTTCCTGACCTGCATACAGATTTCTTAAGAGGCAGGTCAGGTGGTCTGGTATTCCCATCTCTTTCAGAATTTCCCACAGTTTATTGTGATCCACACAGTCAAAGGCTTTGGCATAGTCAATAAAGCATAAATAGATGTTTTCTGGAACTGTCTTCCTTTTTTGATGATCCAGTGGATGTTGGCAATTTGATCTCTGGTTCCTCTGCCTTTTCTAAAACCAGTTTGAACATCAGGATGTTCACAGTTCACGTATTGCTGAAGCCTGGCTTGGAGAATTTTGAGCATTACTTTACTAGCATGTGAGATGAGTGCAATTGTGTGGTAGTTTGAGCATTCTTTGGCATTGCCTTTCTTTGGGATTGGAATGAAAACTGACCTTTTCCAGTCCTGTGACCACTGCTGAGTGTTCCATATTTTCTGGCATATTGAGTGCAGCACTTTCACAGTATCATCTTTCAGGATTTGAAATAGCTCTGCTTGAATTCCATCACTACCACTAGCTTTGTCATAGTGATGCTGTCTGAGTCCCACTTGACTTCACATTCCAGCATGTCTGGCTCTAGATGAGTGATCACACTATTGTGATTATCTGAGTCGTGAAGATCTTTTTTGTACAGTTCTTCTGTGTATTCTTCCCACCCCTTTTTAATATCTTCTGCTTATGTTAGGTCCATTCCATTTCTGTCCCTTATTGAGCTCATCTTTGCATGAAATGTTCCTTTGGTATCTCTGATTTTCTTGAAGAAATCCCTAGTCTTTCCCATTCTGTTGTTTTCCTCTATTTCTTTGCATTGATCACTGAAGAAGGCTTTCTTATCTCTTCTTGCTATTCTTTGGAACTCTGCATTCAGATGTTTATATCTTTGCTTTTCTCTTCTCTTCTTTTCACAGCTATTTGTAAGGCCTCCCCAGACAGCCATTTTGCTTTTTTGCATTTCTTTTCCACGGGGATGGTCTTCATCTCTGTCTCCTTTACAATGTCACGAACCTCATTTCATAGTTCATCAGGCACTCTATCTATTCAGATCTAGGCCCTTAAATCTACTTCTAACTTCCACTGTATAATCATAAGGGATTTGATTTAGGTCATACCTGAATGGTCTAGTGGTTTTCCCTAATTTCTTCAATTTAAGTCTGAATTTGGCAATAAGGAATTCATGATTTGAGCCACAGTCAGCTCCCAGTCTTGTTTTTGTTGACTGTATAGAGCTTCTCCATCTTTGGCTGCAAAGAATATAATCAATCTGACTTTGGTGTTGACCATCTGGTGATATCCATGTGTAAAGTCTTCTCTTGTGTTCTTGAAAGAGGGTGTTTGCTATGACCAGTGCATTTTCCTGGCAAAACTCTATTAGCCTTTGCCCTGCTTCATTCTGTATTCCAAGGCCAAATTTGCCTGTTACTCCAGGTGTTTCTTGACTTCCTACTTGTGCATTCCAGCCCCCTATAATGAAAAGGACATCTTTTTTGGCTGTTGGTTGTAAATGGTCTTGTAGGTCTTCATAAACCATTCAACTTCAGCTTCTTCAGCATTACTGGTTGGGGCATAGACTTGGATTGCTGTGATATTGAATGGTTTGCCTTGGAAACGAACAGAGATCGTTCTGTCATTTTTGAGATTGCATCCAAGTACTGCATTATGGTCTCTTTTGTTGACCATGATGGCTCCTCCATTTCTTCTGAGGGATTCCTGCCCACAGTAGTAGATATAATGGCCATGTGAGTTAAATTCACCCATTCCAGTACATTTTCATTCGCTGATTCCTAGAATGTCGACATTCACTCTTGCCATCTCTTATTTGACCACTTCCAATTTGCCTTGATTCATGGACCTGACATTCCAGGTTCCTATGCAATATTGCTCTTTACAGCATCAGACCTTGCTTCTATCACCAGTCACATCCACAGCTGGGTATTCTTTTTGCTTTGGCTCCATCCCTTCATTCTTTCTGGAGTTATTTCTCCACTGATCTCCAGTAGCATATTGGGCACCTACTGACCTGGGGAGTTCCTCTTTCAGTATCCTATCATTTTACCTTTTCATACTGTTCATGGGGTTCTTAAGGCAAGAATACTGAAGTGGTTTGCCATTCCTTTTTCCAGTGGACCACATTCTGTAAGATATACATAAGTGTCTCAAAGTACTCCAGCACTAAATATTTATAAGGTCTTATTGGGCTACCCTAGATAACATATTAAAAGCAGAGAAATTACATTGCAAACAAAAGTCTGCCTAGTCAAGGCTATGGTTTTTCCAGTGGTCGTGTATGGATGTGAGAGTTGGACTGTGAAGAAAGCTGAGCGCAGAAGAATTGATGCTTTTGAACTGTGGTGTTGGGGAAGACTCTTGAGAGTCTCTTGGACTACAAGGAGATCCAACCAGTCCATCCTAAAGGAGATCAGTCCTGGGTGTTCATTGGAAGGACTGATGCTAAAGCTGAAACTCCAATACTTTGGCCACCTCATGCCAAGTCTTGACTCATTAGAAAAGACCCTGATGCTGGGATGGATTGGGGGAGGGATTGGTAGAGGAGAAGGGAACGACAGAGGTGAGATGGCTGGATGGCATCACTAAATCGATGGACATGAGTTTGAGTAAACTCTGGGAATTGGTGATGGACCGGGAGGCCTGGCGTGCTGCAAATCATGGGTTGCAAAAAGTCAGACACAACTGAGTGACTGAACTGAACTGAACTGAACTGATTGGGTCACCTACTGGTAACATCCATTCTAGCCCTGTGAGTTCTCTGCTAAAGAGACACAAATACATGCTATGGCTACTCATCAGAATTTTTGAGAAGCTACTACTTTTTCTTGCAGCTCTATAGTGGAGCAAATGTCTTTGGTTCAGGACATCTGTCATTTGGCTCAGTTGTTAAGAGTCTCCATTCTGGTCCTCATACCTACCAGCAGGGCATTTAATAAGACAAAGAAACAGGATACATAAACACTGCATACCCTGGATTCAGAAAATGAGGTGCTTCCATCTTGCTTGCATCCTATCCTAAATGTGTTAATCAATATCACCTCTCTCCCTTGCATTTCACTTAATTTTGATAAGCCCTGTGATTGGATCATTTTAATTTGGTTTGTAATCTTTCTGGACCATGCCCCCTGGGATAGCTTACTTGTAGTGTTTGTGGAGGCTACTATTGCATGAAGGTTATTTTCCAGCAGTACAACATATAACTGGACAGAGATGGGTCCCAGAGCTATTCCAAGTGGAAAGGGAAATTGGGAAAATAACGATCTGTCAAAGAAAACCGATTTGATAAGACTGGCTTGCACTCTGTGCAAGAAATTAAAGCATGAAATGATTGCTGGTCAATTTTAGTATCTGACATAGAATTATGCTCTTTGTTTACAAATGTGTGCTTCATTTTATAATTAACATGTTTTTCTTTGTAGAGCTTGGAAATCAAGAGAGGTTTTCTTATAGGTTCCTTTCACTCCATATGGAGTGAAAGAAAAATTAAGTAATTATCTCATGCATTGGCAGATGTAATACAAGCATGAGACATATAAATAGCTGAAGTCACACAATAGTTTTTGCCAAATTCGGGCAAAAACAACTGTTAATTTTGAGTCAGCTCAGTTACTTTATATTATGTTTTATTCATTTTTTCATAGAAAGTAATTTCCTAAAATTTTAACATTTGTGGTTAAGAGAATTTCCTGAAATATAGTACCATTATTATTCTTGAATGAGGTAGACGTGGTGCAGAACAAGTAGAAGAGACAAAACATGCTCTGTGCCTCTAAAAATTTGCTAATTTTACAAAAGTTAGAAATTTTGAAAAAAACATATAAAACTATATTTATGTAGGAAATGCCTGATTTGTGTGTAAGGTCCAAAGGTTAAAATAAGCATAAATATAGCTTACAGCCTTATTTATAGAATAAGCATAAGACAATATACGTAAAATGCCTAGTATAACACCTGCCTCATTTTGGGGACTAAATGAATAAGTAGTTATTTTTATCTTTTTTAATACCTTTTTGGACATTAATGAATTTCAATGTCAACAGAAAAATGTAATTTGGACACAAATACAGGTTTACTCTAGAATGAGAATCCTAAAGATTCCTGGATATCTTTTAAAGCACGTTTATTAGTCATTTACAAAAATTCACTTTAACATTCCTTTCAAGTAAGCTACCCTGATGTACTTAACATACTATTAATTTGCAAAGCTGATGAGCAAGAGAAAATGAATTGGGTAGTAAAATTGTAAAAGAAGTGTATGGACATTTAGTAATTGTGCTAAGAAATTAAGGCAATTATAGAAAAAATTCAGGCTAAATGCGATTGAAGAGGATTTTTTTAAAACATTTATTATTCAGATGACTCATCTAAAATGGATAACTGCTCTGACTGATTATTGCTCAAGACTATTTAATTTATTTAAATGACTTAATCACTGAAAACTTCATGTTGAAGTTTGTGTTTCAGGTAATTATTGAAGGAGAAAAAAGTTACTTGGCAGTAGACCTCAGTCTGAAATTAGAAATAAAATGAGAACAATATAACATGCACCATGAAATTTCTCTCAAGGTTAATGATAATTCACTTTTAAGAACTATATATTCAGACATTGCTGGCTCTTTGCAAGACTGAAGTAAGTGAAATTTGTCTTTGAGGCATGCAGTCATTACTTATTACCCTTTGTTTTACTCTGAGAACCCTCACACCCTCTTTTCTTAGGCCCCTCCAATTTATGCTACTGGTGACTGCCTTCGACTATGAGCATGTATACACCAATCAGTGCAGTCCCCAAGAATATTTTCATTTTTAAGTCTAAACTCCAATAATGGTATGAAAATCTATATTTTCATCAATTGCATTTCAAGGAAAGAAAGGAAGATTTTTATTTGGTTTTAATTCACTTTGTTTTTCAAGAGGAAGAAGAAAGGAAAGGAAAATGAAGGTAACTTCCAGAGCTTTGAAAAAGCTTTTAGAGAGGGTAATCATATGACCTAGTTTTATCAGAAGAGTACTAGTTAACATTAGTTTTTCTGGCATAATTATTAATTGAGTTCCATTTGACCTTTAAAAAATGGCATGATTTGGAGGATAATTATAGAAACATCTATTTATTTATGTCTGAAATTAATGGATCACACTTCACTTACATGTTTTCAAATGTTTTATAAGTAAGTAGTACATATATTTGTAAAGTTAATGTCCCAATTAACATATAATGCATATTCCTTCCAGGCTTGTTTATGGGAAAATTTCCTTCCCTCTGACATTTGTTCTGAAAGAGCAAGACTTCTATAAGAAAACCTCTCCTGATGTCTCAACTCTGCAAAGAAAAGTGAGTCACTCAACTTGTAGGAGTTTTCCACTGGTTTATATTTTTATATGTGCAGGCTTAATTTCATGTAAATTATGGCACTATATACATGACATAGAGATAAGATAAAAATTAGAACTACAATAGCAAAAATTAAATCACCAGATTTCATGATTTTAATATAATAAATGTTTGTTTTCCATTAAAGGAAGTTATGAAGTAGTTTGGGAAATTCTTTGAAGGCTCCTTGTAACTGGCAGTTTAACAATCTTATACTTCTCTGTTGTGTCTCCACAATCTCAACATGAGTGTTTCAGGATTACTTCAAGAATAAAAGAAAATATGGAATATTCTGAGGGGTCTTTTTTATTATTTCAACCCCAAATGACACTTGTCACTTTCACCCACAATCCACTTGCTAAAAATAGCCAAAATTTTGATCATAAAATATCTCTTTATTTTATTACCATTAAAGAAAACATTCATCATATCTCCACAAAAATTTCAACCCATCACTACATCCAACTCAAAAGTCTAGAATCTCTGGTAATATATAGCAATCTTTATATCAAGTCAGATGTGACTCCTGTATGTTATCAGCCTGAGTTCTACAACTTCTTGTTCAGTCATGTCCAACTCTTTGCAACTTCATGGACTTCAGCATGCTGGGCTTCCTGTCCATCACCATCACCCAGAGTTTGCTCAAACTCATGTCCATCAAGTCAGTGATGCCATTCAACCATCCCATACTCTGTTATCCCCTTCTCCTTCTGCCCTCAATCATTCCCAGCATCGGAGTCTTTTCCAATGAATCAACTCTTTACAGAAGGTGGCCAAAGTATTGGAGCTTCAGCTTCAGCATCAATCCTTCCAATGAATATTCAGGACTGATTTCCTTTAGGATTGACACTGAATTGATCTCCTTGCAGTCCCAGGAACTCTCAAGAGTCTTCTCCAACATCACAGTTCAAAAGCATCAATTCTTCAGTGCTCAGAAATCTTTATAGTCCAACTCTCACATCCATGCATGACTACTGGGAAAAACATATATTTGACTATATGGGTATTTGTCAGCAAAGTAATGTCTCTGTTTTTTAACATGCTGTCTAGGTTGTTCATAATTTTTCTTCCTAGGAGAAATTGTCTTTTAATTTCATGGCTGCAGTCACCACCTGCAGTGACTTTGGAGCCAACGAAAATAAAGTCTGTCCCTGTTCCCATTGTTTTCCCATCTATTTGCCATGAAGTGATGGGACTGGATGCTATGATCTTAGTTTTTTGAATGCTTAGTTTTAAGCCAGCTTTTTCACTCTCCTCTTTCAATTTCATCAAGAGGCTCTTTAGTTCCTCTTTGTTTTCTGCCATAAGGGTGGTGTCAACTGCGCATCTGAGGTTATTTATACTTTTCCTAGCTTCACCAAGTACTCAGTGGTAAAACAAGGGTGAAATAATTGCAATTAACACTTCTACTGAAAAAGGGAAGTCAAAATACTCCTGGCCTTAAAGATCAGAACAGATATAAGTGAAAAAGAAATGGAGACAATAGTGAAGACCAAAAAAACTAAAAGCTGGTCCTTTGATAAGATTTTAAAAATGACAATTTTGCAGACTCATCAAGAAAAAAACTGTGACTCAAATCAATAAATGAAAAAGGAGAGGATACAACAGACAATGCAGAAATGCAAAGGTTCATAAGAGACTACTAAAAGCAACTATATGCCAGTAAAATGGACAGATTTAAAGAAATGGACAAAATCTTAGAAAAGTATAATTTTTCAAGACTAAACCAGGAAGTAATAGAAAATATGAATAGATCAATCACAAGCACAGAAATCAAATCTGCAATAAAATTTTTTTCCAGCAAACAAAAGCCCAGAACCAGATGACTTCACAGGCAAATTCTACCATGGCTTAAAGAAGCACTGACACTTATTCTGCTCAATCTCTTCCAGAAAATTGCAGAGGAAGGAAAACTCCCACATTCTGTGAGACCACAAACACCCTGATACCAAAATCAGACAAAAATGTCACGATAAAATTACAGGCCAATATCATTGATGAAAGTAGATGTAAAAATTCTCAACAAAGTTCTAGCAAATAGAATCCAACAATACATTAAAATAATCATACATCATGATCAAGTTGGCTTATCTCAGCAATGCAAGGATTCTTCCATACATGCAAAACAATCAGTATGATACATCATATTAACAAACTAAAAGATTAAAACATTATAATCACCTCAATAGATACAGAGAAAGCCTTTGAGAAATTTTAACACCCATTTATGGTAAAAATGCTCCAGAAGTGCAGACATAGAAGAAACATACCTAAACACAATAAAGGCCATATATACAAACTCACAGCAACTGTTTATGTCAACAATGAAAACTTTAAACAATTTCTTCTAAATCAGGAACAAGACAAGAGTGTCCATTAATATTCAACATAGGTTTGGAAGTCCTAGCCACAGCAATCAGAGAAGAAAAAGAAATAAGAAGAATACATATTGGAAAAGAAGTAAAGCTCTCACTGTTTGCATATGACATAAATTTATACATTGAAAACCCTAAAGATGCCATCAGAAAATTAGTAGAGTTAATCACCAAATGTATTAAAGCTATAGGACATAAAATTCATATACAGAAATCACTTGCATTCCTGTATGTTAACAATGAATTATCAGAAAGAGAAATTAAGGAAACAATTCCACTCATCATTGCAAAAAAGAAAAAAAAAAGAATAAAATCCCTACAAATAAACCTATCTAAAGAGATAAAAGACCTATGTGCAAAAAATTATAAGACATTGGTGAAGAAAATCAAAGATGATACAGATGGAAAGATATACCATGTTCTTGGATAGGAAACATTAATAATGTGAAAATGATTATACTATCCAAAGCAATCTACAGATTCAATCCAATTCCTATCAAACTACCAATGATATTTTCACAGAACTAGAGTAAAAAAAATCATAATATGTTTGGAAATACAAATGATCCTGAATAACCAAAGCAATCTTGAGGGAGAAAAACGAAGCTGGAGGAATTAACTTTCCTGACTTTAGACTATACTGCAAAGCTACAGTTATCAAGACAGTATTGTACTGGTATAAAATATAGGCCAACAGAGCAAGACAGAAAGTACAGAGATAACTCACACACCTATGAGCACCTTGTCTTTGATAAAGGAAGCAAGAATATACAATGGAGAAAAGACAGCCTCTTTGATAAGTGGCACTGGGAAAACTGGACAGCTACATGCAAAAGAATGAAACCAGACACCTCCTTCAGTTCAACTCAGTTCAGTCGCTCAGTCATGTCCGACTCTTTATGAACCCATGGATTGCAGCATGCCAAGCCTCCCTGTCCATTACCAACTCTCGGAGTTTACTCAAATTCACGTCCATTGAGTTGGTGATGCCATCCAACCATCTCATCCTCTGTAGTCCCCTTCTCCTCGGCCTTCAATCTTTCCCAGCATCAAGGTCTTTTCAAATGAGTCAGTTCTTCGCATCAGGTGGCCATAGTATTGGAGTTTCAATTTCAGCATCAGTCCTGATTTCAGCATCAGGACTGATTTCCTTTAGGATGGACTGGTTGAATCTCCTTGCAGTCCAAGGATCTCTCAAGAGTTTTCTCCAACACCACAGTTCAAAAGCATCAATTCTTCAGTGCTCAGTTTTCATTATAGTCCAACTCTCACATCCATACATGACTACTGGAAAAACCATAGCCTTGACTAGATGGACCTTTGTTGGCAAAGTAATGTCTCTGCTTTTTAATATGCTGTCTAGGTTGGTCATAACTTTCCTTCCAAGGAGTAAGCATCTTTTAATTTCAAGGCTGCAGTCACCATCTGCAGTGATTTTGGAGCCCCCCAAAATAAAGTCTGCCACTGTTTCCAGTTTCCCCATCTATTTCCCATGAAGTGATGGGACCCAATGTCATGATATTAGTTTTCTGGACATTGAGTTTTAAGCCAACTTTTTCACTCTCCTTTTTCACTTTCATCAAGAGGCTCTTTAGTGCTTCTTTGCTTCCTGCCATAAGGGTGGTGTCATATGCATATCTGAGGTTATTGATATTGATAGAACACCTCCTAATACCATATATACTCACACAGACACACACCACAGACACACACACACACACACACAAACTCAAAATTTATTAAAGACTTAAAAGGAAGGCCATAAACCATAAAGTTCTTAAAGGAAAACATAGGCTGTACACTCCTTGCCAGAAATCACAGCAAGATCCTTTATGACTCACCTTCTAGAGTAATGGAAATAAAAACAAAAATAAACAAGTGAAACCTAATTAAACTTAAATTTTTTTCCACAGCAAAGGGAGCTATAAATAAGATGAAAAGACCAACCTCAGAATGGAAGAAAATAACAGCAAATGAAACAACTAAGCAGAACGTGTACACAGATATTTATCCAAAGAAGTCATACAGATGGCTAATAAAGGCAACAGTACTGGAGTGGGTTGCCATTGCCTTCTCTGAATAAACACATGAAAAGATGCTCAACTTCACTCATTACTGCTGCTGCTGAGTCACTTCAGTCGTGTCTGGCTCTGTGCAACCCCATAGACAGCAGCCCACCAGGATGCCCCGTCCCTGGGATTCTCCAGGCAAGAACCCTGGTTGCCATTTCCTTCTCCAATGCATGAAAGTGAAAAGTGAAAGTGAAGTCGCTCAGTCGTGTCCGACCCTCAGCGACCCCATGGACTGCAGCCTTCCAGGCTCCTCCATCCATGGGATTTTCCAAGCAAGAGTACTGGAGTGGGGTGCCATTGCCTTCTCCATCACTCATTACTAGAGAAATAAAAAAAAAAAAATAAGTATCACTTCACACTGGTCAAATCAGAATGGCCATCATCTACAAACATTAAATGCTGGAGAAGGTGTGGAGAAAAGTGAACCCTCTTGTTTTGTTCATAGGAATGCAAATTGATATAGCTAGTCAGGAGAGCACTGTTGATATTCCTTAAAAATCTAGAAATAAAACTACCATATGACCCAACAATCCCACTACTGGGTATATACCATTAAGAAACCATATTTGAAAAAGACCCATGTTCCCCAGTATTCATTGCAGCACATTTACAATAGCTAGGTGGCAACTCACTCTAGTGTTCTTGCCTGGAGAATCCCAGGGATGGCGGAGCCTGGTGGGCTGCTGTCTATGGGGTCACACAGAGTCGGACACGACTGATGTGACTTAGCAGCAGCAGCAGGACATGGAAGCAAGCTAGATGTCCAATGACAGATGGAATGGATAAAGTCATGGTACATATATACAATGGAATATTACTCAGCCATAAATAGGAATGCATTTGAGTCAGTTTTACTGAGGTGGATAAATCTGAAGCCTATTATACAGAGTGAAATAAATCAGAAAAAGAAAAACAATTATCATATACTAAAGCACATATATGAAATCTAGAAAGATAGTACTGATGAACCTATTTGCAGGTTAGCAAGGAGACACAGATATAGAGAACAGACTTGTGGATACTAATGGGAAAAAGAGAGAGAATGAATAGAGAGTAGCATTGAAATATATAATTACCATAGATGAAATAGATAGCAGGTAGGAATTTGTTCTATGATGCAGGAAGCTCAAATATGGTGCTCCAGCGTAGAAGGCAGGGATGAAGTGGGACGTGGAAGAGAGGTTCAAGAGGGAGAGGACAAATGTATGCCTATGGCTGATTCATTTTGCCGTATGGCAGAAAGCAACACAATATTGTAAGGCAAATTCTCCAACTAAAAATTAAAAAACAAAAAAACCTCATGGTCATTGAGCCACAGTGATTTTTTTTTAATTTAGTTGCTTTATGCTTATTTAGGCAACAATTTTTTTTTTATAAAACACAACAGTAAGTTGCATTGCTCAAAGCAATACACTCTGAATACATTATTGAGGTGGATTTATGGATACAGTTGAGTATTTGAGTATACTTACATTAAAGATTCCATGCTAAAATTGTTGCAGTAAAGGTATAGCAATTTTTAAATCCCACTGGGGAAACATTACACAAGGCTTTGATTTGGAGATGCAGCAGGTACTTTCATTAATCCCTAATCCTACTCTCAAGAAATACCCCCTTGTTCTCTGTTACATCTGACTTCAGACTCTGAAAGGTTCTTTTTTTGATCTCTGTTGATAACAACTGAGATGGATTTTTAGAAATATGGCTATCTTTGGCTATACAGCTCTCAAAGACTGTTTCATACTGGTCTAGGTTTCTTGAATTAATTGAGTTATTAAAAGATAATTAGCAGATGGAGTAGAAAAATGGGTAAAAGTTTTCTGTAAAATATGTTTTTGTTATCAAACCATTATCAATACTTGATCAACAAATCTAAAGCCACACTTCCAAATCTATTTATCAGTTAAAAGCTGTCATATTGATCCCTGTTTGTGGATTTCCTATATGTCTTACTTTTCACTTAGTTCTAAACTGAGAATGAAAGAAATATTAATTATTAATTTCCTAAAATCTCACCAGCATTAATTATTTATATTGTATTCTAAAGATATTAAATTTTACTTGTGTGACTAATAAAAATGGTTTTGTAAATCACCTAACCTCTGGCTGGTTAGACTACTCTCAAGCAAGCATGTCTGTCTTAATAGGAATCTTTTGACAAGTAGAAATATCTGATTAGGCTCATTATTTTTGCTCTTCACTAGGAGTACTACAAATTTAAAAATATTTTATTCCTGTTAATGGAATAATTTTATGCATAATCCTGATTACATATATGTAGATATTAAATTTTTGAGGAAATAACATTGAAGACAAAATTTAAAGGCTCTAACATATAAGCAGCATATACTATCCTTTTTATTATGAGTTTTCTAGCATTTCAGTTATCAATACATGATTTCTTTGAGTTCCTTTCTGGATAAATACTTTGCTTAGCTATTAGCATTGCTTTTGCCTAGTTGAATCTTTCTGGGAGATATAAATTAGTTTTTGGTGATACTTTTCTGTCCATTTCATTATTCTTAATAATTATGATTCTTTTCTCATCACTGACTCCTTTCCAGTTTATATCATGAGTGAATATTGCTGTTATATTTTAATATTTCTCTCCCAGAAAGAAAATGACTCATCTGTTAGTTAAATTGATACACTACCTGTTTCATTCAATTAATTATTTAAAAAAAATACTTTTCCATAAATGTTTCAAAACCACCAAACTACCATCTACATAAAGGTATTTCTCATATAAATATACAATAATATATTTATAAATCACTTTTTAATTTTAGTCCACATTTGTAAACTATTTTAATCTTTACTAAGGAAGTTTTGAGATATACTTCTTGGGGTTTTTCCTTTTAAATATGTTAAGAACTTCTCAGGTAGACAGAAAAGTAACACCCATGTAACTGTGTCTTCACACTTAATGCTAAGAGATTTTTGATAGTATGATAATAGTAATGACTTGCATTTACTCAGTCCTTTTTCTAGAGTTATTATGGGGCTATTGAGCTGAGATCTTAAAACAGATTAAAAAATTTCATAGTCATAACCACTCAAGGAATTAGGCATTATTTTTCTTTTTTATACTAAAACTTCTAACTTTTAAGGAGATTATTTAACTCAAAAAAAGGAATGCAGACAAAAGGCAAAGACAAGATTCTATTGCAATTCTTTCTAACTTCAAACCTATTCCTCTTAAACTTATTTTTAAAAATTCATATTGTACCAATCATAGTGCTCAGAACATGCTGAGTGCTTAATCAATGGAGATCGGTTTATTAGAACTGAATAAGTCATATATACCAATAAGTATTATCTTCAAGGGCTTCCCTGGTGGCTCAGATGGTAAAGAATATGCCTGCATTGCAGCAAGAAGATGCCCTGGAGAAGGGAATGGCAACCCACTCCAGTATTCTTGCTTGGAGAATCCCATGGACAGGGTAGCTTAGCAGGTTACAGCCCATGGGATAGCAAAGAGTCAACCACAACTGGAGGACTAATACAAACATATGTGTGATTTTCAACCTACAGCAGAGCAATCTATTAACTGACTTGTCTTTTAACTCATATTAAAGATCAATGACAACTTTACCAAGATCTTGGATTGAAAACAACTATATAAATGAGAGCTTATATATATATATATATTTTTTTTTTTTTTTTTTCTGTATCCTCTAATGTCCATTCTATAACAGTCAAGGGAATAATTGCTTTTAGAGAGCTGCTGTTCTAAGGCTTTCCTCTGCCTATAGACAGGCATGCATAGATGATTGTCTGCAGGTATTCACCTGAGGGAAGCTATTGAACATTAATGCAAATCAGGGCAGTTTCCTCAACTGTATAAGGTTACTGCCAGAAACCTTGCAGTCATAGGTACACTTTAAGAGTAGAACTACACATTGTGTCAATAAGTTTATATACCCAAATAACTAAGCTTTTCTTTTTCCTTGATCAGTTGTTTTATAATTTCTTTAAAACATTTTATTTTAAAGCATATTATCAGGAAACTATAAATGTAAAAGATCGTGTATGTGGTTTAAAATACACTTATATGACTTCAATTTCTTGACTAATGTGAGCACAAAATTTGAAATAATACTCATAATAATAATTATATCTTAAAATTGTGTTAAATGAATGATAAATTGAGACAATTCTTGTAAGATTACATTTTATAAATTCATCTTGAACTTTAAAAAATTTCAAAAACAGAATCCTAAACTGACATCATCATTTACATATTTTATCTGTTATTTTTTGTTCTTCAAAAAAAATGGTGCCATTTGAAAGAAACTTTTCTTCTTCACAAGTAAATATGGTGTGCTAAGTAATTGTTAAAATTTGGAGTAGGGGATTGAGAATACAAAATGATAATGTGATATGAAAAAACAAACAATTTTCTATTTAGATGTATTCATTTTACTATTTCTAGTGGAACCAAAAATGGTGAAGTTGCTACACTATGAAGAAATAATGTCACCCTCTAAATTACAATCTGAATGAGTATGTATAAAATACAGGCAATAACACTAATATAGACTTTATTCTTCATGAAAAAAATCAATATTGGAGCCAAATGAACACCATCAGAAATATATCAATGTATTCCATGAACTATGGTAGAGATATTTCAATTTAAACAAAATTTCAGTTTAAAACAGTGTCTATTTAGCTCTTCAACTTTGTCTCTTCATGCTAAATAGTTATCAATACATAGAAACAAACAAACAAACCAAAAAAAAAAACCTCAAATTGGAAACTAAGACTAGTCGACAACTCATTGCCATAACATAAAATTCATTTTAGCATTGCACAAATTTGAAAGCAGTCATAAAACATAGACCAAGAAAAGGATTAGACATAACAGAGGCAGGGCACAGCAACATACTCCAGTATTTTTGCCTGGAGAATCCCAAGGACAGAGAAGCCTGATAGGCTGCAGTCCATAGGGTCACACAGAATTGGTTAAGACTGAAGTAACTTAGCATGCACACACAGCTCTCCTTTATCTATGAAATATGCCTTCCAAGATCCCTCAGAGTTTGCCTGAATCCCTGAATACTATGCCAAATCTGTAAACACTGTGCTTTTTCTTGTACAGACATAAGTATGATAAAGTTTAACTTAAAATTGGGCACAGTAAGAGATTAAAAACAACTGATAATAAAAATAGAATGGCTATAACAATATACTCTAATAAAACTTACATGAATATGGTCTCTCTCAAAATCTCATTGAACAAATTTAGTGTCCTTTTCATCATAACGAAGCTCTAGGCATGCAAAAGTTACTGTGATAGTAACTTTTGTAGTTTGAGATGTGACAGTAAAACTAGCATGATTTTCTCTTTTACTTCTACATAATTTCATGAATAGAAGATCATTTTTTATTGTAGATATTAGCCACATCAGCAAAAAGCTTTTTTCTTTTCTTATTAAGTCAAGAACTCTCACATTTTCATCTAAACGAGTGCCTTAGGGCTTCTCTTTGACAGATTCAAATTGCAAGCATCACAATTATTGTGCTTTGGGACCATTATTAAGTAAAATAAGGGTGACTTGAACACAGCACTGAGATACCAGAACAGTTGATCTGACAACCAAGATGGCTACTAAACAACTAATGGACAGGATACATTGGACAAAGGAAGGATTCACACCTGAGATGAAAGGAACCAGTCACCCACAGATTTCAAAAGCCTACTCACAATGGTCTGTGGTTTAAAACTTAAGTTGTTTATTTCTGGAAATAACAGCAACTTTATTGGCAATATGTTGCATAAGGACATCTCTATATCCTTTTGGTTGGCAAAGACTATACCTGGATATAACTCTCCTCATCTGAGAATGATTGACAATAAAAATTGATATGTGGCATATAAAAAACTCTTTCAATTAAAGACAACACCATACTAAAAACTCAAAGGAAGATTATAACTCTGCAAATGGTATAATAAGTACATGTGAATCTTAAAAAATTATTTAGATGTTTTAAAATATATATTTCTTGCAAAAAGAAATAGGATACTACCAGAAAGGACTATAATAAATGTGAGTTTATTTAGAGATATCTAAAAATATATCTAAAAACAAATATTTTAACAATAAAAATCTCTAATAGAGGCAGCAAAGATAAAATTAATCTATTGGATTACTGTATCATTGTAAAAGACAAATTTGAGAGAGAAATTTATGCTACAAAGGAAGAAAGAAAGAGATTAAAATTGTAAGGGAGAAGCTGATAATTATGGGAAATTAGAGACGAGCAATAGAGTTTAATAGTTCCAGGACCCAAAGATAAACAATCAATACCCAATATATTTAAGTAAAGAAAACTTTCTGAAAATCAAACAAAACCATAGACCCTCTATTTTAACAATTCTACTGTGAATCAGGAATCAATGGATTCTTACCCTAGCCCACTATGTAAAAGTTTTAATTATAAGCATAAAGGATGAGTTCTACGTTCAGCTAAAAATAAAACAATGTATTTACAAAGGATTAAACTTCAATTTAGCTTAAAATCTTCTCTGGAACACTTCATGGAACACTAAAAACAAAAAATATGCAAAAGTAAAGCATTTTTACTTTTGAAGAAAAAATATTTGATTTTAAAATTTTATATTTGTGCTAATTTTGATTAATATTTGACAGTTACATATTGATATTATCTGAAATATAAGGTATAAAAACCATATCACAAGATTATCATCCTGAAACAAAGATGTTTGAATACATATGTCAGTTCCCTGTAGTACAAATTAACATTGCTGCTGCTGCTGGTCTAAGTTGCTTCAGTCGTGTCCAACTCTGTGCAACCCCATAGACAGCAGCCCACCAAGCTCCCCCATCCCTGGGATTCTCCAGGCAAGAACACTGGAGTAGGTTGCCATTTCCTTCTCCAATGCATGAAAGTGAAAAGTGAAAGTGAAGTCCCTCAGTCGTGTCTGACTCCTAGTGACCCCATGGACTGCAGCCTACCATGCTCCTCCATCCATGGGATTTGTCAGTAAAGAGTACTGGAATGGGTTGCTATTGCCTTTTCCACAAATTAATATCAAGAACTCAAAAATTGGGAAATCGCTTTGCAAAAGAAGAGTATAGAGTACTGATGCTAGGGAGCCATTTTAAGTTATACAAAATAAAATTGTAAGTGTGGTTTTAAAATAATATAATCTTAATTTTTTGAAATATTATATAATTTACAAACAAAATAATAAAGATTAAAATATATAAAAATATTTGTAACTCTTCACCAACCTATCCATATTTCCTGCCTTGTCCCGGCCAAGTCCCTAGTAACTGAATTGTCTTCTATTCTCTGTTTCTATCAATTTGAATTCTTTTTTTAAGATTTCATGTATAAGTTATATCATATAGTACTTGTCTTTATATGTCTGACTTATTTGATTGAGCATAATACTTTTTCATGTGTCACATATATTTTAATGATTGCATATACATACATATTTTATAATGCAAAGAAGGTTTATTTGCATGCACAGTGAGGATTGGGATGTTAGAGAAAAAAAAAGGAGTCTACTGGCAAATGGAGAAGATAAAGCTGCTTAAGTAGCTAACTTTAAGACTTACTACAGGGGAAAACTTGCTGTGTTGCCTTCAGAAATTAAGTTTTCACCTGATGTTTCTGAAAACATTTCAACCAGGACTTCCTGCTAGGCCAGCTCTTGTAGTTCCTTTTGATAGTCAAGGTGGTATTCCATAGTCTGTGTTCTTTGTCTCTTTATCCAAAAAATCTCCCATGGAGGCTAGGAGGTCAGTATCTATTACTCTCAGGAGATAAGGTTTTTTGGTCTTACAAGACCTTGTTTAACATGTTCTCCATATGCAGAGCTGACCTGAGAGTTTTATACCACTTTTCCAATGTTCACCTACAAGATGAATAAGGTCTGAGGATCTAATATATAACTTTGTGACTAGAGTTGATAACACTGTACTGTATAACTGAAATTTGCCAAGACAGTAGACCTTAAATGTTCTCACCTCTCCCCCCACAAAAAGATAAATGTGAAGTGATGGGTGTATTAATTAACTTAAGGGGGGGGGGATTTCCTTCACAATGCATATGTATATCAAACTATCAGGACATATACTTTACATATCTTAAAATTTTATTTGTTAATCATAACTCGATAAAAGTTTAAAAATAAACCAGAGCTTAACAATGTGTAAAAGTTCTTTTCAAATGAATGAAAAGCAAAATAAAGAGCAATCTTGGATAGTGCAGGGCCATAGAATTATGTTAAATTACTTATCTCGGAATTGGGGGCATATTTCTGGGAGAAATAGTTTATGTCCCAAATCCTTCAGGCTAGGCTTATGCAGTAATAAAGTAAGAACTTCCAGATATACAAGCTGAGTTTAGAAAAGACAGAAGAATCGGAGCAAATTGCCAAAATTCACTGAATCATGGAAAAAGAAAGGGAATTCCAGAAAAACACATACTTCTGTTTCATTGGCTAATTGAAAGCCTTTGACTGTGTACATCACAACAAACTGTGGGAAATTCTTAAAATGGTAGGGGTACCAGACCACCTCACCTATCTCCAGAGAAACTTGCATGCAGGACAAGAAGCAGCAGTTAGAACCTTATAAGGAACAACTGACTGGTTTGAAATTGGGAAAGGAGTATATTGCCATGCTGTTTATTTAATTTACGTGCAGAAATGCTAGGCTGGATGATTGCCAGGAGAAATATCAACAACCTCAGATAACCAGATGATACCACTCTTCTGGCAGAAAGTGAAGAAGAACTAAACAGCTTCTTGATTAAGGTAAAAGAGGAGAGTGAAAATGTTGGCCTGAAACTCAACATTTAAAAAGTAAAATCATAGCATCCAGTCCCATCTCTTCATGGCAAACAGAAGGGGAAAAAGTGAAAACAGTGACCAATTTTCTTTTCTTGGGCTCCAAAATCACTGTGGAAAGTGACTGCAGCCATTGAATTGAAAGACACTTGCTTCTTGGAAAGAAAGCTATGATAAACCTAGACAGCATATTAAAAAGCAGAGACATCACTTTACCATCAAAGGTTCATATAGTCAAAGCTATGGTTTTTCCAGTAGTCCTGTATGGATGTAAATGTTGGACAATAATGAAGATTAAACACTTTCAAAGTATTGATGCTTTTGAATTATGGTGCTGGAAGAGGCTCTTGGACAGCAAGGAGATCAAACCAGTTAATCCTAAAGGAAATCAACCTTGAGTATTCATTGGAAGGGCTCATGCTGAAGTTGAAGCTCCAATACTTTGGGCACCTGATGCAAAGAGCTGACTCATTGGAAAAGACCCTGATGCTGGGAAAGAGTGAAGGTGAAAAGAGAAGGTGGCAGTAGAGGATGAGATGATTCAATAGCATCACTGACTCAATACACTTGAATATAAGGAAACTCCAGGAAATAATGGAGGACAGGGGAGCCTGGAGTGCTGCAGTCCATGGGGTCACAAAGGGTAGGGCATGACAGGGATTGAACAATATCAAACATTTTAAATAATCATATGTACTAGTTAATACATGTAAATAAATTTTAAAATCTTGGTAAGGCAGGTAGTATCCTGGGTTGGGGGTAAATGCTGACTCAAAAATAGTACATAATTTGATTAAGCAAACAATCACTGAATAATTGGGGAAAATAGTTAGAGAAAAACCATCTATAGTAGTAACATTTCAGCAAAATATTATCAGTAAGCAAAATTTTTTCCCTGGCATATAAAAAAAGAGAGAGCTTCAACATTCATTTCTGCAAAGCATAATCATATCAAAATTTGATAAAGATTGGAATCACACAGAAAAATATAGCTTAAACCATACTTTCTCTGGCAATGGTGTCTAAGACGGTCCTCAATGATTGTCATCTCCTGGCATTTATGTCCTTGTTTAACCCCTCCTCTTGAAGGTTGGCTGGATTAGCAAATTAGTGACTAACTTCTAATGGAAAGAATATAGCAGAAATGGTCACTCTGCAGGTGACCAAAGATGATGCTAACACCTTGTTTGCACCTTGCTGAGAAACTCAGAACCAGAGGCATCCGGCTATACTGTTCCTGGAATTCTGACCCACAAAAAATGAGATAATGAATAGATATATTTTGTCACTATGTTTTGAGTATCTTGTTATACAGTAATAGAAAACTGTTAGACTTAATTAGAAAATACTAATTAAAATATGAATAACACTAAACATAACAGTATATTTTAAAAATCCGTATTACAATATATACAGTGATATCAATGAAAAGAGAAAAAGAGTCAAAAAATAAGTGGACAAAAACTTGAAAATATATAACTAGCATCTTTAGAGGGTAAAAGAGTAAAGCCATAAAAAGAATGATATAAAAGAATATAAAAGCCATAAAAAGAATGATATAAAAAATACAGTATTCACTGAAACCAATGACACTGAATATTAATATATAATATAAACTGAATAAGTATAATTATATATACTATACATATGTTTTGGAGAAGGCAATGGCACCCCACTCCAGTACTCTTGCCTGGAAAATCCCATGGACGGGGGAGCCTGGTGGGCTGCAGTCCATGGGGTGGCTAGGAGTCGAACACGACTGAGCGACTTCACTTTCACTTTTCACTTTCATGCATTGGAGAAGGAAATGGCAACCCACTCCAGTGTTCTTGCCTGGAGAATCCCAGGGATGGGGGAGCCTGGTGGGCTGCCGTCTCTGGGGTCACACAGAGTCGGACATGACTGAAGCGACTTAGCAGCAGCAGCATACATATGTTTTCCATATATATATGTGTGTTATCTATAAGTATGTGTATGTAAGGAATGAAAAACTGGAAATAAAATTGATCCAATATGATAGGGAAACAGGAAGATAAAGGAATGGGTAATAGAGATAAATTATAAAACAGGAGATAGGAAAAGTTCAGCCCAGAAGGCCCAATTTCTGAATGAAAATAATTATAGCAAGAACTAAGTAAATGTTGAGTTGAGTTCAGTAGCTCAGTCATGTCTGTAGCTCTTTGTGACCCCATGGACTGTAGCATGCCAGGCCTCGCAGTCCATCACCAACTCCTGAAGTTTACTCAAACTCATGTCCATTGAATCGGTGATGCCATCCAACCATCTCATCCTCAGTCATCCCCATCCCTCCTGCCTTTAATCTTTCCCAGCATCAAGGTCTTTTCAAATAAGTCAATTCTCGCATCCAGCAGCCAAAGTATTGGAGTTTCAGCTTCAACATCAATCCTTCCAATGAATATTCAGGACTGATTTCCTTTAGGGTGGACTGGTTTGATCTTCTTGCAGTTCAAGGGACTCTCAAGAGTCTTCTCCAACACCACAGTTCAAAAACATCAGTTCTTCGGCCCTCAGCTTTCTTTATAGTCCAACTCTCACATCCATATATGACTACTGGAAAAACCATAGCTTTGACTAGATTGTTCTTTGTTGGCAAAGTAATGTCTTTGCTTTTTAATACGCTGTCTGGGTTGGTCATAAGTTTTCTTCCAAGGAGCACATGTCTTTTAATTTCATGGCTGCGGTCAACAGATTGAAAAACAAAACAACAAAAAACTGAGATCTATGTCAATTAAGAAGTTCCACAGTAAGACACACTATTTTGAATTTTCAGAGCTGTTTAAGAAAATGTAATAACAATGCACAAAGGGACAAAAAAAACAAAAACAAAAAACAAAAATGAAACACATTTTAGTAGACCTTTCAGTAATAGTTCTGACTGTTGAGTACAACAGGCAACACTTTTATTACCCTGTTGATTAAAATTTGAGGAATATTTAAGGAACTGTTATTTCCAAACTAAAGATACACAGTTAGGCAAATGGTAAGTTAGATCTGAGGGTAGGTAAGGACTTTTTCACTTACAAAGCTTTCAAAATGATCCTATCTCATGCCCTACCTATACTCTGTTGCAGTGGTAAACAGCGTTTTCCTATAAAGATGAAGATAATAAATATATTAGACTCTGTGGACCCTAACATCTATGTTGCAGCCACTCAGACCTGCCATGACAGTGTAAAAACAATTATAGACAATACATGAATGAGTGTGATTATGTTCCCATTAGCTTTATTCATAAATATGGAAATTGGAATTTCATAAAATGTCATATACTATGCCATAATATACTATTCTTTTTTCTCAATCATTTAAAAATGCAAAAATCATTTTTTGAGCATAATGATTTAAAAAGATTTTTAAAAACTAGTGTTACATATAAGTTATATATTTTTATTCATTTTTATGTTTTAAAGCATCAAACAGTCTTCTAGATCCTATAGTGCAAAGGAAGCCTCCACTCACCTCTCAGGTGTTGGGCATTTCTGATTCCTTGTCTTTTCCACTGGACACCCTGAAACAGGGCTCTTATTTCAATTTATTTACTCCTGCCTTCAGAAGCAGAGAATTTCAAGTGGTCATTTTGGGACCACCTGAATCAGAACCATCTGGGGATGATTTCAGGGGCCTATGCTGTCCTCCCAATCCAAAGCTCCTGTGATAGACCCCAGGGATACGCACAACCTCCTGATTTGAAATATACCGAATCCTGTCACCCCTGTTTTAAAGGCAAATATTTCATCTCCCAGAGAAAAGAAAAACACAAACTAGTAGTGGAAATATGACTCAGATCAGATCAGATCAGATCAGTCACTCAGTCGTGTCCGACTCTTTGACACCCCATGAATCGCAGCATGCCAGGCCTCCCTGTCCATCACCAACTCCCAGAGTTCACTGAGACTCACGTCCTTCGAGTCAGTGATGCCATCCAGCCATCTCATCCTCTGTCGTCCCCTTCTCCTCCTGCCCCCAATCCCTCCCAGCATCAGAGTCTTTTCCAATGAGTCAACTCTTCAATTCCCAATAGTGAAGAGATACCTATATGTCTGTCCTGGAGCAGTTAGACTAGCAGTTAGGAACTGAGGTGAGGAGAAGGGAAGAGGCACCAGAAATAAAACAGATACAGAGCCAAAAGCCAATCTCAAGTCCCCACTGCCTCATCTCCTGGCACTGAAGCAGTGTTACTGGAGATGTTTAGAGTGGGAAAGGTAACAAGGTGGCTCTTGAGCTAAGAGATCAGTTCTGCAGACACCACAGAGGCACACAGGGCCCTGTTGTACATCTTGTTTCAGAGACACTCAGGGGATGTGTGGTCACAGAACAAATCTGGGAAGGTGCTCAGGCAGCTGCCTGAGCCCCCAGTAGCAACCAGCTCCTGGCATGCTATGAAAACCATTTGTTTTTAATTGGAGGGTAATTGCTTTACACTGTTAGGCTGGTTTCTGCTGCACAGCAACATGATCAGCTGTAATTATATATACACTCCTCCCTTTTGAGCCCTCCTCTCCCCATTCCCCCAGTCTAGATCATCACAGAGTACCTGGCTGAGATCCCTGTGTTATGCAGCAGCTTCCCACTAGTTATCTATTTCACACATGATAGTGTGTATATGTGTCAATGTTGCTTCCTCAATTCATCCTACCCTCTCCTATCCTTGCTGTTACAAAAGTCAATTCCCTATGTCTGTGACTCCATTTTTTCCCTAGAAACAGATTCATTGGTACTATTTCTATAGATTCTATATCTGTATATATGTATATATATTATTATTATATGATATTTGTTTTTCTCTTTCTGACTTACTTCACTCTGTATAATGTCAGGCTCTAAGATCATCTCACTACAACTGACTCACATTCATTCTTTTTCATATTTGAGTAATATTCCACTGCATATATGTACTGACTTTATTATTAATTCATCTGTCAATAAACATCTGAGTTGCTTCTATATCCTGGCTATTTTAAATAGTGCTGTAATGAACACTGGGGTGCCTGTGTCTTTTGAATTATGTTTTTATTAGTATATATGCCCAGGAATGGGATTGCTGGGTCATATGGTAGTTTTATTCTTAGTTTTTAAGGAATATCCATACTGTTTTCCATAGAGGCTGTATCAATTTACATTTCTATCAACATTGCATGAGGGTTCCCTTTTCTCCACACACTCTCCAGCATTTATTCTTTATAGATTTTTTGATGATGGCCATTCTTCTAGTGTGATGTGATACCTCATTATAATTTTGATTTGAATTTCTCTAATAATGAGCAATGGTGACCATCTTTTTATGTATTTATTGGCCTCTATGTTTTCTTTGGAGAGATGTCTATTTAGGTCTTTTTGATTTGGCCATTTATTTTTTCCTGATATTGAACTGTATAAACTATTTGTATATTTTGGGGCTTAATATTTTGTCAGTTTCCTCATTTGCAATTATTTTCTCCTATTCTGAGGGTTTTCTTTTCATTTTGTTTATGGTTTCCTTTGCTGTGGAAAAGTTTAATTAGGTCCCATTTGTTTATTTTTGCTTTTATTTCCACTACTCTCGGAGGTGGGTCACAGGGGATCTTGCTGTTATATATGTCAAAGACTGTTTTGCCTGTGTATTCCTCCCAAAGCTTTACAGTTTCTGGCCTTACATTTAAGTCTTAAATTCATTTTGAGTTTATTTTTATGAATGATGTTAAGAAGTTTTCAAATTTTATTCTTTTATATGTAGCTGTCATTTTTCCCAGCATGACTTATTGAAGAGGCTGTCTTTTCTCCACTGTTTTTTCTGGCTTCCTTTGTCAAAGAGAGGGTGCTCATAGGTGTGTGGGTTTATCTTGGGCTTTCTATCTTATTCCATTTGCTTATATTTCTGTTTTTGTGCCTGTACTATACTGTACTGATGACTGTAGCTTTGTAGTATAGTGTGAAGTCAGGAAGGTTGATTTCTCCTGCTCTGCTTTTCTTCTCAAGATTGGTATGTCTATTTGGGGCCTTTTGTGTTTCCATACAAATTGTGATTTTTGTTTGTTTTGTTTTAGTTCTGTGAAAATTGTCATTGGTAACTTGATAGGTATTGAACTGAATCTGTGGATTGTTTTGGGTAGTATTTCATAATATTGATATTCACAATATTGATTCTTTAAGAACATTCTCCAAGAGCATGATATACCTCTCCATCTGTTTGTGTCATATTTGATTTCTTTCATCAGTGTCATCTTTTTCTTCATACAGAAAATTTTCTGTCTTTTGTTTTGTTAGGTAGGTTTATTTCAGGCATTTTGTTCTTTTTATTATTGAAATGATTAATGGGATTTTTTTCCTTAACTTTCATTTTGATTTTTCATTGTTAATGTCTGGGGATGCAAGGGATTTCTGTGTTTTTATTTTGTATCTTGAAACTTTATAAAATTCATTGATAAGCTATAGTAATTTTGTGATAGTATCTTTACAGTTTTCTTAATTTGGAAAACTCAGCAGTGGCCACAGGACTGGAAAAGGTCAGTTTTCATTCCAATCCCAAAGAAAGGCAATGCCAAAGAATGCTCAAACTACCACACAATTGCACTCATCTCACACGCTAGTAAAGTAATGCTCAAAATTCTCCAAGCCAGGCTTCAGCAATATGTGAACCGTGAATTCCTGATGTTCAAGCTGGTTTTAGAAAAGGGGGAGGAACCAGAGATTAAATTGCCAACATCCGCTGGATCATAGAAAAAGCAAGAGAGTTCCAGAAAACCATCTATTTCTGCTTTATTGACTAGGCCAAAGCCTTTGACTGTGTGGATCACAATAAACTGTGGAAAATTCTGAAAGAGATGGGAATACCAGACCACCTGATCTGCCTCTTGAGAAATTTGTATGCAGATCAGGAAGCAACGGTTAGAACTGGACATGGTTCAACAGACTGGTTCCAAATAAGAAAAGGAGTTCATCAAGGCTGTATATTGTCACCCTGTTTATTTAACTTGTATGCAGAGTACATCATGAGAAACGCTGGACTGGAAGAAACACAAACTGGAATCAAGACTGCCGGGAGAAATATCAATAACCTCAGATATGCAGATGACACCACCCTTATGGCAGAAAGTGAAGAGGAACTCAAAAGCCTCTTGATGAAGGTGAAAGTGGAGAGTGAAAAAGTTGGCTTAAAGCTCAACATTCAGAAAATGAAGATCATGGCATCCGATCCCACCACTTTATGGGAAATAGATGGAGAAGCAGTGGAAACAGTGTCAGGTTTTATTTTTCTGTACTCCAAAATCACTGCAGATGGTGACTGCAGCCATGAAATTAAAAGACGCTTCCTCCTTGGAAGGAAAGTTATGACCAACCTAGATAGCATATTCCAAAGCAGAGACATTATTTTGCCAACAAAGGTTCATCTAGTCAAGGCTATGGTTTTTCCTGTGGTCATGTATGGATGTGAGAGTTGGACTGTGAAGAAGGCTGAGCGCTGAAGAATTGATGCTTTTGAACTGTGGTGTTGGAGAAGACTCTTGAGAGTCCCTTGGGCTGCAAGGAGATCCAACCAGTCCATTTTGAAGGAGATCAGCCCTGGGATTTCTTTGAAGGGAATAATGCTAAAGCTGAAACTCCTGTACTTTGGCCACCTCATGCGAAGAGTTGACTCATTGGAAAAGAGTCTGATGCTGGGAGGGATTGGGGGCAGGAGGAGAAGGGGACGACAGAGGATGAGATGGCTGGATGGCATCGCTGACTCGGAAGTGAGTCTGAGTGAACTCTGGGAGTTGGTGATGGACAGGGAGGCCTGGTGTGCTGCTATTCATGGGGTTGCAAAGAGTCAGACACGACTGAGTGACTGATCTCGTCTGATCTGATGTATGGTACCACGTCATCTGCAGACAGTGAGAGTGGGGCACCCTTGTTTTAACTTCTGAGTTGTCCAACAATAAAGAGTAGATCAGATTTGGCCTGTAAGACCATAGTTTGCTGTTACCTGGTCTTTTGGAAGGTAAACTCCCCTGGTCAGAATTAAGCAAGAAAAACTAAACTATAGACTCCAGGGTATAAAGGATCCAACACAGGAAGAGACAGAGTGAACCCTAGGATGAAGGCAAAGGGAGATCCTGGACCAGAGATTTAACTGCCTGGTGATCTCAAGATCCACCAGTCAAGTTGAAGCAGGACAATGGAGGGTACTAGAGAGATTTCACCCAGGAAAACAAAATGAAACAAAGCAAAATAAAATGAAGCTGATAGACTTCCCAGTGTGTTCATAATACTAAGAACTTTAAAGTTTTGTTGAAGCACTGAAGAGAAGGAATCATGATGAGTATATAGAATAAAAAATAAAATGAGATGATAGGTTAAGAAAAGCAAGTGTCAGTCAAGAAAGTAAATTTAAACACTATTACTACCCTGTACAAATCTGAACAATAGTTACTTAGTTAAAACCTAATCTCAGAATATTGATTTAATAAAAATCACAATATAACTATATAAAATGAACTGTTAGTGTGTATGAGGGTGGTGATTGGACAAGGTGAGTAAGCAGCTAAAGCTAAAAGTTCAATTAATAGCACTAAGAGCCTATTATGTCAAAATATGGATGCAACCACAAAAAGTAATAGATAACATTAGTAAGTTTCTACTTCTGTAGTTCTTCATTAGTATTGAATAGATAAGGAGAGCCGAGCAGGACCACTGTTTTTACTGATAGTTACATGTCATATATGTTTATAGGAAATGGTGTTTTAATACCAGTAAATTTTAATACACCAACATTTAAATGGAAAACAGGAAAAAAAAAACTATTTCTGTTCTATAAATGACATTAACTCACATGGTATAATAGTAATGATACTAATTATGCAATACATTAATTTTTAGCAATATAAAATGTATTAAAGCAACATTGCAAGAAAGGACTGAAGACAATCTATAGAAAACATTATGGTTCTTACAAATGTTTTGAAGTGACTGTTCCTTCTAGCTTGAATGGCCTTCCTGAAAATACTTGACTGACTTGTGACTTTCCCTGCTTCAGGCGCCTACTAAAACATCACTTTCTCACTGGGATCTTTCTTCACTGTGCATCACAAACACACACACACACACACACACACACACACAAATACACATGCTTCCTGCCCTCCTACCCTGCTTTGTTCTCTTCCATAGGTTTGATAAATATATGACATTATTTTTAATTTTTTGTTCTCAGTGTTTGATTTTTCATTCTCTCTCTATTCTCTTTAGAATATAAACCACATAATGGCAGGGATTTTAGTCCGTTTGTCACTTCTATTTATATACTTAAAATTTAAGCAGTATATGACATACAATAGGCATTCAATAAATATATGCTCTACCAAGTTAAAATCACATTTTAATAAATTAAATACAATAAACAAAATGTGTAAGAAATGCAAATCTTCCAAAGTTATTTCACAGATGTAGCAAAATATATATTACTTCTCCAGAAGTATTTTTATTGGAACTTGAGAAAATAATTCTCAACTCTGTCATAACCAGGAAACATTGTAGTAGAGGCAGCAGAGAACTAATGGCTATTAACATTGTCAGTGAGAATAAAAATACTTTGAAAAAGTAAAGAAATAGTATTTCCTGACAAAATGTTAAATTATAATACAAAATAGAATAATGCAAAATGTTAGTTTGCATAAAAATCAACAGGTAAATGGAACAGAATATTCCACCTTGAAAATGATTGCCATTTGACCAGTCATAATGAATGAGTCTTAAAATGGTGTGGGATAGAGTGGATATTTGGGAAACTTTTAGACTAGAGTATTTGCTTACAATACATGTTGCAAATATTCCAGAGGTTTAAAAGAAGTTAAAAAAATTAAATAAAAAATAATACAAATACTGTAAAAATATAAGTGAAACTGGAGCCTATTATACACAGTGAAGTAAGCCAGAAAGAAAAACACCAATACAGTATACTAACGCATATATATGGAATTTAAAAAGATGGTAACAATAACCCTGTATGCTGCTGCTGCTGCTGCTAAGTCGCTTCAGTCGTGTCCGACCTTGTGTGACCCCATAGACAGCAGCCCACCAGGCTCCTCTGTCCCTGGGATTGTCCAGGCAAGAACACTGGAGTGGGTTGCCATTTCCTTCTCCAATGTATTAGAGTGAAAAGTGAAAGTGAAGTCTCTCAGTCGTGTCCGACTCTTAGCGACTCCAGGGACTGTAGCCTACCAGGCTCCTTCGCCCATGGGATTTTCCAGGCAAAAGTACTGGAGTGGGTTGCCATTGCCGTCTCCAATAACACTGTATACGAGACAGCAAAAGAGACACAGATGTATAGAACAGTCTTATGGACTCTGTGGGAGAGGGAGAAGGTGGGATGATTTGGGAGAATGGCATTGAAACATGTATAACATCATATATGAAACGAGTCGCCAGTCCAGGTTCGATGCATGATACTGGATGCTTGAGGCTGGTGCACTGGGACGACCCAGAGGGATGATATGGGGAGGGAGGAGGGTTCAGGATGGGGAACACATGTATACCTGTGGCGGATTCATTTTGATATATGGCAAAACTAATACACTATTGTAAAGTTATAAAATAAAATTTAAAAAAGAGATTAAAAAAAGTCATTAGAACAACAACAACAAAAAAAAAATTTGAATAGTGTTTTACCTAATCTTTTAAAGCTGATAACTCAAAAGTCATTACAACAAATCCAATAGAGAAATAATTAATAAAAATATTTTTGAACCTACATTTTTCTCAAAAGTTTGTTGAATCTCCCAAATGTTAAATATAGTGGCATGCCAATGTTGAAAAAGACTAAAACAGAAAAAAAAGTTCAGCTTCACCTATAATTTTTAAATGCAGATTAAAAATCATAAGTGTATAACATATTTCTCTTTATAATTACCTAACCCTGAAATTAGTAACTGATACAATGAGGTTTTCTTATATACCATGGTGGAAATGAAAATTGGTTCAAACTTTTTAGAGGAAAATTTGGCTCCCTTATCCATATTTTTACTTCAAAGAATAAATTCTAAGAAAATATTCAAGAATCAAACTTTTATGTTCTAGAAAGGTCTTCACAGCATTAATTGGGAGTTAAAAAGAATAGAAACAACCTAATATTTAGCAATAGAGGAATAGTTTAATAAGTAAAATAATGCTTTTTTAGCCTGATCTCAATTCCTATTTTCCCATTTATATTATACATACAATGTATTCTATCTCTATCTAATTGGGTTGCATTGTACATATTAGTTCTCCCTCACACATATGCACACATTTTTAAAGGGATTGCCTCTGGTTTTAGGATTGCAGATGACTTTTAATTCTTTTGTACACTCAATCATTTTACATTTTGTAAAATAAAGATAAAACATTTTATTATACAATTAAAACTTTTTAAATAGAAGTACCCATAAAGTTTTCCTCTACTGAAATAACATCATCAACTTTCACAATTTAAATCATGGCATTTTCATGACTGTCTCAAATAACAGAGTCAAAGAATAGAATGTGGCAACTAACGGTTGAATGTCACTGCTTCCCTTTGCTGAAAAGCTCTTCCTTCATAGATATTCACTGTTATTTATAAATGACAGTGCAAAAGAATAATTGGAAAGAGTTGCCTTATACAAAGAAAAAGTAAAAGTCTCTGAAAGTCTTCTGCTGGAGGGTTATTTTTGGAGATTTTTAGTGGGCAGAACAGCCCTTTAGCAAGACTTGAGTAACCAAATGCATTTCTGTCTCTATCAGTTTTCTCAAAAAGCCTGCAATAACTATCAGCCAATAAACAAAACAAAACACACATCAGATACAACCTTTTAACTTTTATTGTTTAACAATTTTAGTTTTAAAATGCTACAATTTACCATTGTTCTTGAAAGGATGGAGAATTGCAAGCGGTGTTTTGGGAAAAACTGCTTTTCATGACCCAGAGGTGCCAGCTTTAGACACAGATTGTCTTGGGAATAGTGGCAAGACTTTTCTACTTTTTTCCCACGTAACCTGTCTACTCTCCTTCTCTTTTGTCATCCCTTCTGGGACCATATGCTTATGGTAGCCACTATTACGAGTAGCTATACAATTGAATATGACAGATTTATGAAATAAACTTATGCCCAAGTAAGAAAATTATTTGTAGAACATTTACTATATGTGGTCACTGTTTTTCACATACATAACGCATCATTATTTTTTTTTCTAACTTCACAGCCGCCCTGTGCTACACTGTTAAAAAAAAATTCTGTTTCTCCTCAGATTAAGGTACTAAGACCCAGAGAAGGCAAATAACTTGCTCAAGGTCACAGAGCTAATAAATAAAGAGCTGAGCTACAGACCAAAGAATCTGGCTCATAACCATTTTAATAAATCTATTGATATTTTTGCAATGACCTATTGAGTCCCTGTGTGAAAAATTATCCTTGAGGTGTGAGGTAGAGTTTTTTCTTTAAAATGAATGTAAACTCCTGCTGTGAATCAATCTGGTGATAGTTTATCCTGAGGCAAAAAAGGAAAAAAAGAAAAAAAAAAAAGGAGAGAGAGAGATTTGAGACTGAAAGAGAGAGGCTCTTTCTTCCCTAGGTTCCTGTTAAGGTAGATTTGGTGCTGAAGGTGGCTTCAGTTTATACAGAGTCAGCAAGAGAACCATTGGGTCCCTATAAT
Organism: Bos mutus; assembly: GCF_027580195.1. Classification (NCBI taxonomy): domain Eukaryota; kingdom Metazoa; phylum Chordata; class Mammalia; order Artiodactyla; family Bovidae; genus Bos; species Bos mutus. The sequence goes on along the minus strand of NC_091628.1, from coordinate 38,891,508 downwards.
GCTTTCCTTCCTTTTCTGGCAATGGTGTTTGCAGGTGCAGTAATGGCAGTGATTTTCATCAGTTGTATGGAAAAGCAAGGATTCTAGGCACAGTTAACACCTAGTTCTGATTCAAAGCATGCATTTGAGTTCTAGATCCAATAGCAAGAAGTGAGATAAATTCTTTCTGACATTTTGGATGTGAGAAAATTATTATACCTTAACTGAGGTCTGGGAAGACAATAGATTTTGGGCATGCTGTCCAAGTGTTCTTATTATTGCCAATTATGCCTGATACCCCTGCTCTCAATTGCTCTGCCTTTGGGAAAATAGCTGTGTATAGATTCTAAAAGCTATTCCCTGCTATTTGGTCTCTCTGTGGTCCTGAACCTTTTCCTCTGTTTCTTCACAGACCGGCTCAACACTGATGGTTTATCCACACTTTGGTTAAGTAGAAGTCACTTGGGTCTTAGTGAATCGAAAAGAAACCTGAATTACTGTTTGTGAAAGCAGTGTACCAGGGGACTGCCACAGCTATAGCCAGCAGAAGCTTTCTAATTCAGGTCCCACAGTCAAAGCTGACTTCCATGTTATTAATGGCACCATGGCTGTTGTGGCTGTAACCCAGCCAGTGGGCTTTCCAGAGACCAGTATTTACAAAGTTGGGCAGAAGTAATCACATCTGGATTTCTGTTTTCTTGGCACAGCAAGATAAGCTGTTTAAGGAGATGATGTAAACATCCTCAGAGGCTCTTCAGAATGTTTTAGGAGAGAGATATAGTAATAAACTGGATTTCTTGCTCATCAGTTATCATGATTTGAATATCTTTGTGTTTTGTGATCTTATTATATCTAGTGACATCTTTGAATTGACAATGACGAAAATCTGGAATTGTTTAGTACAACATGAGTCCTTATTGCAGTCATTATGATTTCTCTTTCTTTAAGAGTTTCCGATCACTTAGTTTTGTTTGTTTATTGCTGAAATTACTTTCTTAATTTCTACTGGTGGAGACCCCTTCTAAGTTTGGAAATGCAAGTCAATAGTGCTCTAACAGAGACAAAACAGGAAGGAAGAGTCTCAGTAATCTGGCAGTATCCTTGGTCCACTCAGATCTATGCAAGAATCAGGCAAATCTTGAATTAAGTCAGGTAGGCTTGAGATCCACAGGTATTTATCATTTTTAAGATCTCTATAAAATCACATGCTCTACTTATTTATATTCTCCCTTGCTAATCTTTATACAGTGGAATTCCACAAATAACATGAGAGTGGGTAGCAAGTGAAATTATAGCTTTAACACTGGTTGCTAATTTTCTTTTCTTAAAATTTGCTTTTTGGGATGAAACTAATTTCCACAAGAGCTATAAGCAAAAATATTCAAGATAAAGGGATTGTTCTTCTTTTTCCTTGTTTCCTGATTTTGTGTTTATTTTTTTTTTTCCAATTTTATTTTATTTTTAAACTTTACATAATTGTATTAGTTTTGCCAAATATCAAAATGAATCCGCCACAGGTATACATGTGTTCCCCATCCCGAACCCTCCTCCCTCCTCCCTCCCCATACCATCCCTCTGGGCCGTCCCAGTGCACCAGCCCCAAGCATCCAGCATCGTGCATCGAACCTGGACTGGCAACTCGTTTCCTACATGATATTTTACATGTTTCATTGCCATTCTCCCAAATCTTCCCACCCTCTCCCTCTCCCACAGAGTCCATAAGACTGTTCTATACATCAGTGTCTCTTTTGCTGTCTCGCACACCGGGTTATTGTTACCATCTTTCTAAATTCCATATATGTGCGTTAGTATACTGTATTTATGTTTTTCCTTCTGGCTTACTTCACTCTGTATAATAGGCTCCAGTTTCATCCACCTCATTAGAACTGATTCAAATGTATTCTTTTTAATGGCTGAGTAATACTCCATTGTGTATATGTACCACAGCTTTCTTATCCATTCATCTGCTGATGGACATCTAGGTTGCTTCCATGTCTTGGCTATTATAAACAGTGCTGCGATGAACATTGGGGTACACGTGTCTCTTTCCCTTCTGGTTTCCTCAGTGTGTATGCCCAGCAGTGGGGTTGCTGGATCATAAGGCAGTTCTATTTCCAGTTTTTTAAGGAATCTCCACACTGTTCTCCATAGTGGCTGTACTAGTTTGCATTCCCACCAACAGTGTAAGAGGGTTCCCTTTTCTCCACACCCTCTCCAGCATTTATTATTTGTAGACTTTTGGATCGCAGCCATTCTGACTGGTGTGAAATGGTACCTCATAGTGGTTTTGATTTGCATTTCTCTGATAATGAGTGATGTTGAGCATCTTTTCATGTGTTTGTTAGCCATCTGTATGTCTTTTTTGGAGAAATGTCTATTTAGTTCTTTGGCCCATTTTTTGATTGGGTCGTTTATTTTTCTGGAGTTGAGCTGTAGGAGTTGCTCGTATATTTTTGAGATTAGTTGTTTGTCGGTTGCTTGATTTGCTATTATTTTCTCCCATTCTGAAGGCTGTCTTTTCACCTTGCTAATAGTTTCCTTTGATGTGCAGAAGCTTTTAAGGTTAATTAGGTCCCATTTGTTTATTTTTTGCTTTTATTTCCAATATTCTGGGAGGTGGGTCATAGAGGATCCTGCTGTGATGTATGTCGGAGAGTGTTTTGCCTATGTTCTCCTCTAGGAGTTTTATAGTTTCTGGTCTTACGTTTAGATCTTTAATCCATTTTGAGTTTATTTTTGTGTATGGTGTTAGAAAGTGGTCCAGTTTCATTCTTTTACAAGTGGTTGACCAGATTTCCCAGCACCACTTGTTAAAGAGATTGTCTTTAATCCATTGTATATTCTTGCCTCCTTTGTCAAAGATAAGGTGTCCATGTGTGCATGGATTTATCTCTGGGCTTTCTATTTTATTCCATTGATCAATATTTCTGTCTTTGTGCCAGTACCATACTGTCTTGATAACTGTGGCTTTGTAGTAGAGCCTGAAGTCAGGTAGGTTGATTCCTCCAGTTCCATTCTTCTTTCTCAAGATCGCTTTGGCTATTCGAGGTTTTTTGTATTTCCATACAAATTGTGAAATTATTTGTTCTAGCTCTGTGAAGAATACTGTTGGTAGCTTGATAGGGATTGCGTTGAATCTATAAATTGCTTTGGGTAGTATACTCATTTTCACTATATTGATTCTTCCAATCCATGAACATGGTATATTTCTCCATCTATTAGTGTCCTCTTTGATTTCTTTCACCAGTGTTTTATAGTTTTCTATATATAGGTCTTTAGTTTCTTTAGGTAGATATATTCCTAAGTATTTTATTCTTTTCGTTGCAATGGTGAATGGAATTGTTTCCTTAATTTCTCTTTCTGTTTTCTCATTATTAGTGTATAGGAATGCCAGGGATTTCTGTGTGTTGATTTTATATCCTGCAACTTTACTGTAGTCATTGATTATTTTTAGTAATTTTCTGGTGGACTCTTTAGGGTTTTCTATGTAGAGGATCATGTCATCTGCAAATAGTGAGAGTTTTACTTCTTCTTTTCCAATTTGGATTCCTTTTATTTCTTTTTCTGCTCTGATTGCTGTGGCCAAAACTTCCAAAACTATGTTGAATAGTAATGGTGAAAGTGGGCACCCTTGTCTTGTTCCTGACTTTAGAGGAAATGCTTTCAATTTTTCACCATTGAGGATAATGTTTGCAGTGGGTTTGTCATATATAGCTTTTATTATGTTGAGGTATGTTCCTTCTATTCCTGCTTTCTGGAGAGTTTTTATCATAAATGGATGTTGAATTTTGTCAAAGGCTTTCTCTGCATCTATTGAGATAATCATATGGTTTTTATTTTTCAATTTGTTAATGTGGTGTATTACATTGATTGATTTGCGGATATTGAAGAATCCTTGCATCCCTGGGATAAAGCCCACTTGATTTTGTGTTTAAAGAAATGAGCATTTCTGGATTACTGCCTTGTTATTTGTAGAACAATGCATAAGGCACTTTCTACATATATTATCCCTGGACAAAAATCTTAAAGCAAGAATTGTAATAAATATTTCAGTAGAAGCAGAATCTTGCCTAAAATCTCACAGTTGGTGCCTGAGCTAAACATATATATAACAGACAGAGCTAAAACATGAAATCTGAAATGCTGACCCTGAACCTAGAAAATTTGTTTCATATAAAAATATTCTTGAATATATATAATTTTGTAAATAATTCAATACTGTAAAGTACAATATTTTTAAAAAGCTTTTTTTTTTTTTTTTAGTTTCTACTAAACCAAGGACACACATGTAGTCATACATAACAGTGAGATATTCATACCACTAAGAATCTTTGATGTGTATATAAAATATATTAAAACAATCACATGCATAAGAATATGCACATTTAGTATTTTTCCTTCAAAATTTGCTGAATACAATCACTAGTAATTATGCTTTTCTTATTAATTCAAGACTTTCAAGGTGTAGATATATTTTGATAATTGTACAATGTTCTTATATATGCACATGCACTTCAGCATTACCTATAATAGATATATGTATGCTTATTTCTGTATATTTTATTTTTAAAATATTTTTCTTCCAAGTTTACTGAAGTATAATTGTCATGTAGCAGTGAATAAGGTGTACAGCAAAATGATTTGACTTACATACATCATGAAATGATTATCACAATAAATCTAGTGAGCATTCATCTCAGAAAGTTTTAAAAATTAAAGAAATGGAAAATTTGTTTTCTCAGCCCCTATCCCTAATTGCTGAGAACACTTAAGATTCATTGTCTTAACAACTTTCATGTATAACACACAGTAGGGTTAATTATATATGTCATGTTGCACATTCCATCCCTAGTACTTACTTATATTACAGTTGAAAGCTTGTGCCTTTTGAGGACCTTCATTCAATTACCCCCTCACTCATACATCATAGCTGGTAACCACAAATCTGATATCTTGTTCTGTGAATGTTTGTTTTTAAAGAATAATTGACATACAACACTATGTCAAGTCCTCTTAACAATATAGTAAATTGATATTTTGATACATTTCAAATGATCACTAAGATATGCCTAGTTGCAAATCCCATCATAAAAAGGTAGTACATATTTATAGATTATATTTCCCACATTGCATATTTCCCACTCTTGGCTCATTACTTTTGTAACTAGAATTTTGTCTCTTAATCGTTCTCACCTTTTCTTTCCTCTTCCTACTAACTTCTCCTCTGACAATCACCAGTTTGTTCCCTGTGTCTCTAAATCACTCTATATATGATCACTTATTTTGGTTTTTAGAACCCAGATCAAATTGCCAACATCCGCTGGATCACGGAAAAAGCAAGAGAGTTCCAGAAAAGCATCTATTTCTGCTTTATTGACTATGCCAAAGCCTTTGACTGTGTGGATCACAATAAACTGTGGAAAATTCTGAAAGAGATGGGAATAGCAGAACACCTGATCTGCCTCTTGAGAAATTTGTATGCAGGTCAGGAAGCAACAGTTAGAACTGGACAAGGAACAACAGACTGGTTCCAAATAGGAAAAGGAGTTCATCAAGGCTGTATATTGTCAGCCTGTTTATTTAACTTATATGCAGAGTCCATCATGAGAAACGCTGGACTGGAAGAAACACAAACTGGAATCAATATTGCCGGGAGAAATGTCAATAACCTCAGATACGCAGATGACACCACCCTTATGGCAAAAAGTGAAGAGGAACTCAAAAGCCTCTTGATGAAAGTGAAAGTGGAGAGTGAAAAAGTTGGCTTAAAGCTCAACATCCAGAAAACGAAGATCATGGCATCCAGTCCCACCACTTCATGGGAAATAGATGGGGAAACAGTGGAAACACTGTCAGACTTTATTTTTCTGGGCTCCAAAATCACTATAGATGGTGACTGCAGCCATGAAATTAAAAGACGCTTACTCATTGGAAGGAAAGTTATGACCAACCTAGATAGCATATTCCAAAGCAGAGACATTACTTTGCCAACAAAGGTTCGTCTAGTCAAGGCTATGGTTTTTCCTGTGGTCATGTATGGATGTGAGAGTTGGACTGTGAAGAAGGCTGAGCGCTTAAGAATTGATACTTTTGAACTGTGGTGTTGGAGAAGACTCTTGAAAGTCCCTTGGACTGCAAGGAGATCCAACCAGTCCATTCTGAAGGAGATCAGCCCTGGGATTTCTTTGGAAGGAATCATGCTAAAGCTTAAACTCCAGTACTTTGGCCACCTCATGCAAAGGGCTGACTCATTGGAAAAGAGTCTGATGCTGGGAGGGATTGGGGGCAGGAGGAGAAGGGGATGACAGAGGATGAGATGGCTGGATGGCATCACTGACTCAATGGACGTGAGTCTCACTGAACTCCGGAAGTTGGTGATGGACAGGGAAGCCTGGCATGCTGTGATTCGTGTGGTCACAAAGAGTCGGACACAACTGAGCAACTGACCTGATCTGATGTTGACTTTATATATTTTCACAATTGTTTTACCTTTCTGTTTGATCCTTTGTTTATTATGCAATGTCCTTCATTTCCTTGCCACAAACTAGGCCAAGGGCAAGACGGGTATCATATGATTTCATTTATATGTAAAATTTGAAAAGCAAATTAAATGAACAACAAGACAAAAACAGAATCCCAGTTACAGAAAACAAATAGCTGACTGTTTTAAAACATTGGGTGGGCAGATGAGTTACATACGTGAGGAATATTAAGAGTTATAAACTTTCTAGTTACAAAGTAAATGAGTCAAGGGTATGAAATATACAATGGGGAGAAAATAGTCAATAATAATAGGTTCAGTTATTACATGTTTGTATGTTGATAGATGATAACTAGATTTATCTTGATCATTCTATAATGTATAGAAATACTGAACTGCTTTTGTGTACCAAAAGCTAACATGTTGCAGGTCAACTTTACTTCACGCACACAAAAAAAAAAAAAACTCACAGAAAAAGAGATCAGAGACAAGGACTGGGGAGAGGGAGAATTGGATGAAAGTGGTCAGGAGTTACAAACTTTCATTCATAAGATGGGTACTAAACATAAAACATAATATAATATGTACTCCTGTTTGTGATATCTGAGTCAAGAGAGTAAAATCCTGAGTTTATCATCAATAAAGAAAAACACGTTTTTTATTTTATTTTGTATCTATGAAATGAATGATCACTAAATTTATTGCAATAATCATTTTATGATGTAAGTCAAATCATTATTTTGTGTACTTTATAGACTTTTATGCTGATTATCTCTCAATAAAATGAGTGAAAAAGGTGGCACTAGCCAGAGTTGCAATAGAGTGGTTGAGTGAGCTCCAAATAATGTCTACCACCAGCAATTCCATCCTCAGATAGAGTCACAGTTGCTTCCTGACTCTCCATGAGGCTCTCCAAGATCAGCAAGTGTACGTGACCTTGTTGTTTTTCAGCTGTTGTTCAGTTGCCAAGACATGTCTGACTCTTTGTAACCCCATGAACTGTAGCACACCAGGATTTCCGTGTCCTTCCCATCTCTCAGTTTTCTCAAAGTCATATCATTGTTTGAGTCAGTGATGCTATCAGCCATCTCATCCTCTATTATCCCTTTCTCCTCCTAGCTCTTTTCAAACTACTGCCTCTGTGCTGGAACTGTGAGTTTGTGAGATTTTGTGCACATCCTTTAAGAGAGAGTGTCTATTTCCTATAGCTTTCTAAATATAAGCCTTTCTGATTATCAGAGCCACATGATCTACTGCCCTATCTTTCAGGTGTAGGTCTCCCAAGCTGGGGAACTCAATGTGGGGCTCAAGTCTCATGCTGATAGGGAGGAACTCTACAATTGTGAAGTTTTCTCAATTTGTAGGTGACTGACACACTGCAGGGTCTGACTACATTATCACCCTGCCCCTCCTACCCATCTTTATGCCTTTAGTTGAGAAAATATTTTTCACTGGTATTTATTTTTTTCTCATAGATAGTTGCTGTGTAAGTAGTTGTGATTTTGATGTATCCATTGGAGAAGGTGATTTCAGGGTCTTCTTACTTTATCATCTTTGCTACATTTCCCTAACTGTATCCCTTTAATGAAGACATTTAGATTAATAATCAAATTTATATAATTTGCCTAATTTTAAATATCTGGCTTTATTTACATTTTGTCTTAGTCATCTCCAGCTTACATCACAAGATACCATAAAATTGTGGTTTAAATATCAGAATTTATTTTCTGGGGTCTAGAAGTCTAAGATTTGTATGCCAGCATGTTTGGGTTCTGGTGAGAAGCTTCTTGCAGGTTTCCAGATGAATGGATTCTTACTGTGTCCTCATATGTTGAAGAGAGAGAGAGTTGCTGGGATCTCTTCAAAGATGGTAATGATAACCCTGTATGTGAGACAGCAAAAGAGATACAGATGTATAGAACAGTCTTTTGGACCCTGTGGTAGAGGGAGAGGGTGGGATGATTTGGGAGAATGGCATTGAAACATGTATAATATGTATGAAACGAATCGCCAGTCTAGGTTCGATGTATGATACTGGATGCTTGTGGCTGGTGCACTGAGATGACCCAGAGGGATGGTACGGGGAGGGAGGAGAGAGGGGAGTTCAGGATGGGGAACATGTGTATACTTGTGGCGGATTCATGTTGATGTATGGCAAAACCAATACAATACTGTAAAGTAATTAATCTCCAATTAAAATAAATAAATTTATATTAAAAAAATAAAACTAATCCTATCAAATCAGACCTCTACCTTTAGGATTTCATATAACTATAATGACTTCCATGAGGGCACTAGCTCTAAATACAGTCATATTGCATGTTAGGGTTTCAACATATGAATTCAAGGTGGACACAATTCAAATCATATCATAATTTTATATATATTTTTTATCCTTTACTCTTCATCTTCAGTATACGAATCCAGTGTCTTCCTGCTGTATCAGGACTACTCCATTCTCATTTCCTCTCTCTTGCTTTGCTCTAAAATTTTTCATTTTTAATATATAACCCCTTGAAAATTTTACTAATGTTGATCTTTCCTTTTCTAACCTTCAAGAACAAATAGCTATCCTCTTTTCTAGTGCCCTTGGCTAGGGAAAGTAAACTTTTCTCAAGATTACTAGATAATAATGACTAAATCTACTTGAAATGCACATGCGGAATAAAAACACCATAGGAGAATTTCTAAAAACACATGTCAACTTAGTGCTATATGACAAGTATTATTCAAGATCTAAGAATATATAAATAAGAAAACTAAGATTGCAGGTCACAACAAGTTTATACTAATAAAGGGAATTTGAAGCTCTTTGGTTTTAAGACTTGGGATTAAACACTTATTAAATCACACAACATAGTCAGAGGCTCTTTGGTTTTTGGCAAGCAGGCCATGTACTTTCTAATTACAATGAAGACTCTGAACTTAGATTCTCTGTTGTTGAGTGTGGATTTGATTCCAGTATCTGGGGCAGGTAATAAGGATATCAAATGCTTTAACTTACATTCAATCTTTCTAGTAAGTATGCCAATATTATTAATAGTAGGCAAGAGTACTTGAGTATCTAGCTTATATTCATAACAGAAATGAATTATCAAAGCAAAAGTGTTCATTTTTTCCACAAGATTGTTTTGTATTTCCAGTATTTGTACAAAATATCCTGTTAAGTTTTGAGAAATTTGATATGATCAGAAATATTTATCACTGTTTATTCTTCATCTTTTTTTTCACTGAGTATATCAAGTAACTTGAGAAACAGAATAACTGACATTTGTCCATTTCCATTTCATTTAAACATACTAAATATTTTTTGTTCTTTTGTAGCTTAAATCTTGTCATTAAAATTTATTCTATTGTTACAGCTAAAAAGGAGCATATTTTAAAAATATGGAAAATGAATGTTAATTTTTAGTAAAGAAAAAAAGATTAGTAGTTTGTTACTAAGTTTCTATTAACAAGAGGTTCTATATCTTCATGAACCACCTACATACTTCTTGCATTTCATTCAATACTAAGAACAGAGTTGATATTTAATAATTATTTTATTAATAGGTTAGTGACAGTCATAGAACATAAGCATCCTCCCAAGAAATCTGATTGTATTTATAAGATTTTTCTCTAAATGTGTTATGAAAGTTACTCTATCAGGAATGCTCCCATTAACTATGTTTTATTACTACATAACTATAACTTTATTATAGACAACTGTGTTTATGAATATTTTATACAAATATAGAATTATACGTATATCATAATTGAAAACTTGCTCCTTGTTACTATCAATTTATTTTATATATGTCTTTGTGGTTATTTAATGTTCTTCCACATTTCATTTTCTACTGGCTTTATAACATTTTGTTTTATGACTTAAATTATTTACTTAACAGTTATTTATAAAACTGAGCAAATCCATGAGGATGACTTTTAGTTTGAATATTTTTGGCTTACACTGACTTAAGACTAGAAGTAACAGTAAATGGAATTTTTTAAAAAAAGGTACACTATGAAAAAGATTAGAAAATTTTAGTTTACTACATATAACAGTGTCCCAAAATTATCATCTGATATGTATATTTTTTTGAGAAATCAAGATGACCAGAGGGTTTAATGAAGTTTGATGGGGGAAGACTTGGAAAATTAGTTGAAGATTGATTGTAGGGGATCTTGGACACCAAGAGTGTAGTTTGACTTATAGGAAAGGTTTCTCCATAAAAAATCATCAACTGTTTTTTAACAAGGAACTTGCTGACAAGGTTGACTTAGCCATGGTAATTTGTATGTATCAAGCTCATATATGAACTCAGATAGGTTTCTGTCACAGAAGATCTAGAGTAGTAAGAAACTGAGAAGTTCAGTAGAAGAAAAGAAATTCTCAAATATAACAAACCCTGTAAAAAAGTCAATAGAATATCATAGAGTGCTGGTTGCCATTTTAGATAAATGCATTAATATTGTACAGCATTTTCTGGAAACAGAATTATGTGTTTCTCTCCATAAATTAAATCATCATCCTTGTTCTAAGTTACAGATGCTTTAAGAAAGAATTAACTCCGTAAGCTAATGGATTTCAATGAAAAGGGATCAACAAATTTCTGTTAAGCAGTACCATATTCTCATTCATTCTGTGAAGGAAAGATGTTGGCTATCATATTAGTAAATAAGAGATATTGTAGACATCAAGCCATCAGCCACTGCAGCCATGTCTGAATGTGTACCTTAAAAAGATTAAGGCTAAAAAAAAAAAAAAATGATACTGGTCCTAGATAGATGCATATTGAAAAAATAATCTTCATATGTATGTAGATGTATTGCATGCTAAAGTTCTTGTCTGTTGGGCAGAAAAATAAACATACCAATTGTACCTTAAAAAAAAAATAATAATCTTCATAATTCCAGACTTTTGAAAAAAAAAAACTCCTTATGTATCTTGGTTCGTCCCTTACCACTTTGTAAGATTCTAGGCACAGTCTTTGCGTATAAAAATTTGTTTCAGGGAGAGGAAAGAAGAGGATGGGTGAAAGATAAAGAGAGGAAAAACTTGGTTTCCTAAAAGAAAATTTCTTATCCAATGATATAATGTGTATGAAACCAAATTGCAAGCTCTCAAGTTCAAAGAAAATGAAATGTGATTTACTACCATAATTTGTCAATGAGGATTTCATTGAATGCTATAAAGTTCCTTTGAATGTCATAAAGATATTTACATCACAAGAAACATTATATTGAATATGATGAATGACAACTGTGGTTATAAAATTTATTGGAAGTTTATTGTACTTAGAGGAATCAGGATGATGTGCAAGGCTTTTCTGAAAAGTTTAAATGAAATTAGCAAAATAATATCTCCTCTGTACTTACATTTTTTTTCATACAACTCAAATACTATTGCAATCTTCTGTTAGCAGCAGAAACATTATCTCTAAACAAAAGTTAAAGAACACATGTTCCTTAGAAGTAATGACTTTTGAAATAAAACTATTATAATGATTAGCTGTTTATTTCTTTGTACACCATTCTTAAGAAGATTAAGTTTAAAAGTATAGGGCCAAAAAATGAAAAAATAAAAATAAAAATAAATAAAAGTATAGGACCATATTGGAGTGGGACACAAGATGGCAGAATAGAAGGACTTGAGCTCATATCCTTTCATGAAAACATCCAAATCACAACTAAATTGCATGAATATATATAAAAAAAGGACTGGAACATATAAAATATATATTTACCTCCAAGGACAAAGAAGAAGCCAAAATAACACTGTAGGAGAGGCACGTTCAAAATACAATCAAATCCCATATCCTCTCGTGGGTGAGCCACCAGCTAGAAAATAATTATGTCATAGAGGTGAGAGTTCTGAGCCCCACATCAGGTTCTGACATCATGAGGAGCCCTGAAAGCATTTGGTTTTGAAGACTAATGGGGCTTCATCACAAGAAATCCATAGTACTGGAGGAAACAGAAACTTCACTCTTGGAGGGAGACTTTGTGTACATCAGGACCCAGGGGAAAAACAGTGTTTGCATAGGAGCATGGGCCGGACCTACCTTCTTGCCTTAAAGGGTCCCCTGGGAAAGTGGGGAGAGGCTATAACTCACTGTGGGGAAAAGAATACTGGCAATAGAGGCCCCAGGGAGTAGTCATTGGCATTAGTTCTCACGGAGGCTACCATTTTGATATTAAACCAGGCCCTACCCAACAGCTTGAAGGTTCCAGTGCTGGAACAGAAGGTTCTAGTGCTGGTATGCCTCAGACAAAACAACAAACAGGGTTGTAAAGCAGCCCCACCATCAGCAGACAGACTGCTTAAAGTCTGCCTGAACCCTCTGGTACCTCAAAACACACACATTGATACAGCCTTGCCCACCAGAGGGACAAGACCCATCTCCAACCACCCGTGGTCAGGCACGGTTCCTCCCACCAAGAAGCCTACACAAGTTCTTTAGACCATACTCAGCCACCAAGGTGCAAAATCACTAGAAGCAAGAGCAACTACAATCCTGCAGCCTTAGCAAACACAGAGTCAGACAAAATGAGATGGCAGAAGAATATGTTCCAGATGAAGGCATAAGATAAAACCTCAGAAGAACAATCAAGTGGAGACATGAAATCAATGAGAGAAATATTTCAGAGTAATGACAGTAAAGATAATATGACATTTTAGAAAAAAAACTGAGGCACAGACCAAGAAGATACAAGAAGTGTTTAACAAAGAGCAGGAAGATATAAAGAACAAACATAAAAGAGTTGAACAATACACACACTGAAATGAAAAATACACTTCCTCAGAAAGATACTTTAAGGAAAATACCCTATTTTCCATTACATCAAAAGGAATAAAATACCTAGGATCTAAGGAGGTTAAAAACCTGTACTCTGGTTTGATGCACGATACTGGATGCTTGGGGCTAGTGCACTGGGACGACCCAGAGGGATGGTATGGGGAAGGAGGAGGGAGGAGAGTTCAGGATGGGGAACACATGTATACCTGTGGTGGATTCATTTCGATATTTGGCAAAACTAATACAATTATGTAAAGTTTAAAAAAAAAAAAACAAAAAAACCTGTACTCTGAAACCCATAAGAAGCTGATGAAAGAAATCAAAGATGATTTCAACAGATGAAAAATATACTATGTTTTTGGACTGGAAGAGTCAATATTATCAAAATTATTGTACTACCCAAAGAAATCTACAGAATCAATGCAATATCTATCAAATTACCAATGGCATTTTTTGGCAGATCTAAAACAAAGTCTTAAAATTTTGTATGGAAAAACAAATGACCCCAAATACTCAAAGCAACCTTGAGAAAGAAAAATGAAATTGGAGGAATTAGCTCTCTGATTTCATACTATACTATAAATAAATCTACAGTAATTAAAACAAAATAATACTGGCACAAAGACAGACATAAATCAATAGAACAGGAAAGAAAACCCAGAAAAAAACACACATACTTATGGTGAATTAATCTACAAAAAAAGAGATAAGAATATACAGTAGAGAAAGTGGTACTGTGAAAACTGGGCAACAAAGTGTAAAAAAAAAAATGAAATTAGAACAGTCTCTCATATCAGACACACAAAAAAAACTGAAAATGGATTATAAACCTAAATGTAAGACTGGACAGTATAAAACTCTTAGAGGAAATTACAGGCAGAACACTCTGACAGAAATGGTCACAATATCTTTTTGGATCTATCTCCTGGAGTAATGAAAATATTAATACAAATAAATAAAGAAGACCAAATTAAATTTAAAAACATTTGCACAGCAAAAGGAATCATAACAAAGCAAAAAGACAAACCAGAGAATGGGAGAAGATATTTTCAAATAATGTGACCAACAAGGGGTTAATCTCTAAAATATACAAACAGCTCATTCAGCTCTATATCAAGAAAAAGACAAGCAGTGCAATCAAAATAATGAGCATATCTAGACAATTTTCCAAAGAAGATATACAGATGTCAAAAAAGCAGATAATAAGATATTCAACATTGCTAAATATTAGAGAAATGCAAATCAAAACTGCAAAGAGCTATCACCTCACACCAATAAGAAATGACATTATCAAAGTTTAAAAACAATAAATGCTAGAGACGGTGTGGGTAAATGGGCACCTTCTTACAATGTTTTGTGGGAATGTAAATTGGTACAGTCACTATGGAAAACAGTTTAGAGATTCCTTACAAAACTAAAAATACAGCTACCATATGATTCATCAATGAGACTCTAGGGCACATATCTTAAGAAACCATAATTTGAAAAGAGACATGCACCCCAGTGCTCATTGCAGCACTATTTATTTACAATAGCCAAAACAAGGAGGGCTTCTAGGTGGCACTAGCAGTAAAGAACCTGCCTGCCAGTGCAGTAGACCTAAGAGATGTAGGTTTGATCCCTGGGTCAGGAAGAACCCCTGGAGGAGGGCTTGGGAACCCACTACAGTATTCTTGCCTAGAGAATCCCCAGGGACAGAGCAGCCTGGTGGGCTACAGTCTATGGGGTTGCAAAGAGTCAGACACAACTGAGCAACTGATACACAAAACAAGGAAGCAACCTAAATGTTCACTGACAGATGAATAGTTAAAGATGGGATAATATATATAATGGGATATTACTCAGGCATAAAATGAATGAAATAATGATATGTGCAACAACATGGATAAGCCTAGTGATTATCATACTAAGTGAAGTAAGTCAGACAAGGACAAATATCAGATTATATCATTTGTGTGGGAATCTTTGTAAATGATACAAATGAACTTATTTACAAAACAGACAGACTCACAGACTTAGAAAACAAATTAATGTTTACCAAATGGGAGAGGAGGGGGGAGGGACACATTAGGAGGTTGAGATTAACATATACACAGTGAAAGTGAAAGTGAAGTCGCTCAGTCCTGTCCGACTCTTTGCAACCCTATGGACTGCAGCCCACCAGGCTCCCCTGTCCCTGGGATTCTCCAGGCAAGAACACTGGAGTGGGTTGCCATTGCCTTCTCCAATGCAAAGTGAAAAGTGAAAAAAAGTGAAAGTGAAGTCACTCAGTCATGTCCAACTCTTTGGGACCCCATGGGCTGCAGTCCACCAGGCTCCTCCGCCCATGGGATTTTCCAGGCAAGAGTACTGGAGTGGGGTGCCATTGCCTTCTCCAATACACAGTACTATATAGAAAACAAATGATCAATAAGACCTTCTGTATAACATGGAGAACTCTACTCAATACTCTGTAATAACATACATGCCAAGAATCTGAAAAAGAATATACACACATAAATGAATTACTCTGCTATGAACCTGAAACTAATCCACATTGTAAATCAACTATATTATAAAATAAATATGCCAAATATAGGACTAAATTAAAACACGTTTATTCTTTTTATTCCATATTTGAAGGTATTACTAAACTTTTGTGATAAATTTATAGTTAAGTTTAGTAATACCTTCAAATATGGAATAAAAAGAATATACATGTTTTAATTTGGTCCTATATTTTTGCATATTTATTTTATAATATAGTTGACTTACAATGTGGATTAGATTCAGGTTCATAGCAGAGTAATTCGGTTATGTGTGTTTATTCTTTTCCCTGGTAGCTCAGAAGTTAAAGTGTCTGCCTGCAATGCAGGAGACCTGGGTTCGATCCCTGGGTTGGGAAGATCCCCTGGAGAAGGAAATGGCAACCCACTCCAGTATTCTTGCCTGGAGAATCCCATGGATGGAGGAGCCTGGTGGGCTAAGTCCACGGGGTCACAAAGAGTTGGACAAGACTGAGTGACTTCACTTTCACTTTCAGCCTTAATATAAAATGCCTTGGCACATAATTATGCTTGTTAATTTTAAAAAAAGATATATGTGTGCATATTCAGGAGCTAGAGTTACAGTAGAAATATACACCCATTTTTTCTATATCAACAATATCTATCAACATAACTGTATTGGTTTTGAAAATGAGTTTAAAGAAAAATAGTTTTTTAAAGACTCTTTAGAGCTAGTGAAAAAAATAAACAAAATTGATGATATTTAAGAAATTAAATTATTTAAAAGTATCCTATTTTTATCATTTACATTGCAACTGCTAGAATAAGCCCTCAGTCTTCAATGTTCCATTTTATGATAGGATATTCCCCTACAGAAAATTTGTAAAACTCAGCAGTGGCCACAGGACAGGAAAAGGTCAGTTTTCATTCCAATCCAAAGAAAGGCAATGACAAAGAATGCTCAAATTACCCCACAATTGCACTCACCTCACAAGCTAGTTCAGTTCAGTTCAGTTCAGTCACTCAGTCGTGTCCCACTCTTTGCAACCCCATCAATCACAGCATGCCAGGCCTCCCTGTCCATCACCAACTCCCGGAGTTCACGCAGACTCACACCCATCGAGTCATTGATGCCATCCAGCCATCTCATCCCCCGTCGTCCCCTTCTCCTTCTGCCCCCTATCCCTCCCAGCATCAGAGTCTTTTCCAATGAGTCAACTCTTCGCATGAGGGGGCCAAAGTACTGGAGTTTCAGCTTCAGCATCATTCCCTCCAAAGAAATCCCAGGGCTGATCTCCTTCAGAATGGACTGGTTGGATCTCCTTGCAGTCCAAGGGACTCTCAAGAGTCTTCTCCAACACCACAGTTCAAAAGCATCAATTCTTTGGTGCTCAGCATTCTTCACAGTCCAACTCACACATCCATACATGATCACAGGAAAAACCATAGCCTTGACTGGACGAACCTTTGTTGGCAAAGTAATGTCTCTGCTTTTGAATATGCTATCTAGGTTGGTCATAACTTTCCTTCCAAGGAGTAAGTGTCTTTTAATTTCATGGCTGCAGTCACCATCTGCAGTGATTTTGGAGCCCAGAAAAATAAAGTCTGACACTGTTTCCACTGTTTCCCCATCTATTTCCCCAGAAGTGATGGGACCGGATGCCATGATCTTCGTTTTTTGAATGTTGAGCTTTAAGCCAACTTTTTCACTCTCCTCTTTCACTTTCATCAAGAGGCTTTTGAGTTCCTCTTCACTTTCTGCCATAAGGGTGGTGTCATCTCATCTGCATATCTGAGGTTATTGATATTTCTCCCAGCAATCTTGATTCCAGTTTGTATTTCTTCCAGTCCAGCGTTTCTCATGATGTACTCTGCATATAAGTTAAATAAACAGGGTGACAATATACAGCCTTGACGTACTCCTTTTCCTATTTGGAACCAGTCTGTTGTTCCATGTCCAGTTCTAACTGTTGCTTCCTGACCTGCATATAGGTTTCTCAAGAAGCAAGTTAGGTGTTCTGGTATTTCCATCTCTTGAAGAATTTTCCACAGTTTATTGTGATCCACACAGTCAAAGGCTTTGGCATAGTCAATAAAGCAGAAATAGATGTCTTTCTGGAACTCTCTTGCTTTTTCCATGATCCAGCGGATGTTGGCAATTTGATCTCTGGTTCCTCTGCCTTTTCTAAAACCAGCTTGAACATCAGAAAGTTCATGGTTCATGTATTGCTGAAGCCTGGCTTGGAGAATTTTGAGCATTACTTTACTAGCATGTGAGATGAGTGTAATTGTGCGGTACTTTGAGCATTCTTTGGCATTGCCTTTCTTTGGGATTGGGATGAAAACTGACCTTTTCCAGTCCTGTGGCCACCGCTGAGTTTTCCAAATTTGCTGGCATATTGAGTGCAGTACTTTTACAGCATCAACTTTCAGGATTTCAAATAGCTCCACTGGAATTCCATCACCTCTACTAGCTTTGTTCCTAGTGATGCTTTCTGAGGCCCACTTGACTTCACATTCCAGGATGTCTGGCTATAGGTCAGTGATCACACTGATGTGATTATCTGGGTCGTGAAGATCTTTTTTGTACAGTTCCTCTGTGTATTCTTGCCACCTCTTCTTAATATTTTCTGCTCTGTTAGTTCCATACCATTTCTGCCCTTTATCGAGCCCATCATTGCATGAAATGTTCCCTTGGTATCTCGAATTTTCTTGAAGAGATCTCTAGTCTTTCCCATTCTGTTGTTTTCCTCTATTTCTTTGCATTGATCACTTGGAAGGCTTTCTTATCTCTCCTTGCTGTTCTTTGGAACTCGGCATTCAGATCCTTATATCTTTCCTTTTCTCCTTTGCTTTTTGCTTCTCTTCTTTTTACAGGTATTTGTAAGGCCTCCTCAGACAGCCATTTTGCTTTTTTGCATTTCTTTTCCATGGGGATGGTCTTGATCCCTGTCTCCTGTACAATGTCACGAACCTCATTCCATAGTTCATCAGGCACTCTATCTATCAGATAGTAAAGTAATGCAAAAAATTCTCCTAGTTAGTCTTCAACAGTACGTGAACCGTGAACTTCCAGATGATCAAGCTGCTTTTAGAAAAGGCAGAGGAACCAGAGATCAAATTGCCAACATCTGTTGGATTACAGAAAAAAGCAAGAGTTTCAGAAAAACATCTGTTTCCGCTTTATTGACTATGTCAAAAGCTTTCACTGTGTGGATCACATCAAGCTATGGAAAATGTCAAGAGATGGGAGTACCAGACCACCTGACCTGCCTCTTGAGAAATCTGCATGCAGGTCAGGAGTAACAGAATTGGACATGGAACAACAGACTGTTTCCATATAGAGAAAGCAGTATGTCAAGGCTGTATATTGTTACCCTGCTTATTTAACTTATATGCAGAGTACATCATGAGATACGCTGGGCTGGATGAAGCACAAGCTGGAATCAAGATTGCCAGGAGAAATATCACAAACCTTAGATATGCAAATGGCACCACCTTATGGCAGAAAGCAAAGAAGAACTAAAGAGCCTCTTCATGAAAGTGAAAGAGGAGACTAAAAAATCTGGCTTAAAACTCAACATTCAGAAAACGAAGATCATGGCATCTGGTCCCATCACTTCATGGCAAATAGATGGGGAAACAGTGAAAACAGTGACAGACTTTACTTTTGGGGGCTCCAAAATCACTGCAGATGGTGACTGCAGCCTTGAAATTAAGCCATACTTACTCCTTAAAAGAAAAGTTTTGACCAACCTAGACAGAATATTAAAAAGCAGATACATTACTTTGCCAAAAAGTTCCATCTAGTCAAAGCTATAGTTTTTTCCAGTAGTCATGTATGGATGTGAGATTTGGACTCTAAAGAAAGCTGAGCACCAAAGAATTGATGCTTTTGAACTGTGGTGTTAGAGAAGACTCTTGAGAGTCCCTTGGACTGCAAGGAGATCCAACTAGTCCATCCTAAAGGAAATCAGTCCTGAATATTCATTGGGAAGATTGATATTGAAGCTGAATCTCCAATATTTGGCCATCTGATGTGAAGAACTGACTTATTTGAAAAGATCCTGATGCTGGGAAACATTGAAGGCAGGAGGAGAAGGGGATGACAGTGGATGAGATGGCTGGATGTCATCACACACTCAATGGACATGAGTTTGTGTAAACTCCAGGAGTTGGCGATGCACCTGGTGTGCTGTAGTCCCTGGGGTTGAAAGAGTTGAACACAACTCAGTGACTGAACTGAGCTTTCCAGACATTATCAGTGATGTATACCAGGTTGCATAAGGTGTTAAAATAGAGAAAAATATATTTGTCTTTATCATAATAATTCACTTTTCAATAAACAAGTTAAACTAAATAGACAATGTTTTAATACATACCATCTTTTACAGATTTCTTTTACATAATTTCTAGAAGGCAACTATTAAAAATTAGTTCAGTAAGCATTATTGCTTTTTCTTAACACTATCTGGAAATAAAGGACTATACCCACACATTCACACATTCTTCTATGTTTTATGTATATTTATCCATTTTTCCTTATACAAAAGTAACTATAATGTTGAAAGATGTCTCCTCCAGATTTGCCTAGAAGCAGGGTCTTGGAAAGAGTTTATGAGCTAACAAATTAAGTGGTATAGGGAAATCACAGGAAGTGCACATGAAGAAAGAGGTAAGTGAAACAAGGTAAGGAGAAAGAGCAAATATAGAGTTTATTACTGAGCTTGCCTCTTTCAAAAGAAGCACACACGATTTTTCAGTCTGGCTGGACATCTTTCAAGAGGCTTCATGAAATCTGTATCTCCAAGTAATCCATCTGGGGGGTAGTTATCTGAGAAAGTATTTATTTGCAGATTCATCACATCTCCTGCTTTCATTTGATCAAAGTTTCCTTTAAAGGGATCTAATGCTTATGTACTTTCAGACATCCTCATCTCTCCTCCTTATATGCTCTGGGGAACCAGGTTTCCCCCTCAATGAGTTGGTGTTTCACCTTAGTGCATATATTGTGGAAATGGCCAGGGATTTCTTCTGAAGAGCTTTGTCCATCTATGCCAGGATATTCATGAAGTTTTTGTGTCTTGGAATTCATATTCCATACTGATATCAAAATGTGCTACAAACCTCTCAGGTAACATGAAGTCAGGTGTGTGTTCTTTTCTTCTAAAATTTGATTTATGTAAATATTCAAGTACAAAGTTGAGAAGCAGTTTTCCAGAAGTTTGACTATCATTCCTATTAAAATAAAAGCCTGAATTTAGCTGCAAAGATTAAAAAGTGATATATATATATAATCACATTTATTTATTTAAATCAATTTTAATTTGTTTCTGATACCCAACCCAACCAAACTGTGGGCAATTGTATTTCTATCATAATTAATAATTTTTCTTAATACTGCCAAGTTTCTAGAATACTATAGAGCATCAGAATTTTTTATCTCAGGAAATACCCCCAATCCTGAAGCATGGGTACATGTTGGTTGCCACTGGAATGAATACACAGTGGGATCAGACTGACTGCTCATTCTAGGCCCTGTGTTGGCATTTTTGTTCTTTGCTTAGGGATGGAAATCTTTCACAAGACTCTGAGGTAAAGGGTTAGATTTCATAGATGGCAACTATTTTGTGTAAGGTCATGAATTTTCCTGAAGTGAAGTCATAGAAGAAAAGGGAAGACCCTCCATCTCACTGTGCATCCCCAAGAACACTATCACTTCTCACATACATAAATTCTATATTCTTTTAAACTCTAGTCTCAAATCATTTCTCTATTTCTCTTCTATATGTGGAATGTTGTTGCTTTTAGTTGCCAAGTTATGCCCACCTCTTCGCAATTCTATGGACTGTAGCCTTCCAGGCTCCTCTGTCCATGGGTTTCCTAGGCAATACTACTGGAGTGGTTTTCCATCTCCTTTTCCAGGATATCTTACCAATCCAGAGACTGAAACCTTTTCTCCTGCTTGGCACGTGAATTCTTTACCACTGAGCCACCTGTGAGTCTTTCCTGTGGTTCAGTCTGTAAAGAGTTTCCCTGCAATGCGGAAGACCCATGTTCAATCCCTGGGTTGGGAAGACCCCCTGGAAATGGAAATGGCAACCCACTCCAGTATTCTTGCCTGGAGAATTCCATGGACAAAGGAGCCTGGTGGCCTATGTAGTCCATGGGGTCACAAAGGATCGGACATAACTGAGTGACACATATGAAGCCATATGAAGCCATTTGTGGGATACTAGCATTTTATGAAGCTATATGTGGGATACTAGCATTTTAATCTTAAGAGAATTTATGAAAATTAGAAAGAGACTTCAACACATATGTTTGTTAAAATCTTTCCACAAATTTAAAAAAAAAAAATCAATTTTATGCACAAATTCTAGCAAACTTAAAATGTTACTCCAATCACATCAAATTCATCCAGAGACTTGGAGGAAAAAAATTATTTTTTGACATCAGTATTCTTTGATATCAGTATAAACTTGTCTGAAACTAGAAAAGGACAGGTTGAGAATGAAAATTATCAGTGAGTCTTATTTATGAATACGGATAAATACCAACTCATTGTATCAGTCAGAATAGACCAAGTAATGCTGTGGTACAAAAATTTTAGAAAGATGGTAACAATAACCCTGTGTACGAGATAGCAAAAGAGACACTGATGTATAGAACAGTCTTATGGACTCTGTGGGAGAAGGAGAGGGTGGGAAGATTTGGGAGAATGGCATTGAAACATGTAAAATATCATGTATGAAACAAGTTCCCAGTCCAGGTTTAATGCATGATACTGGATGCTTGGGGCTAGTGCACTGGGACGACCCAGAGGGATGGTATGGGGAGGGAGGAGGGAGGAGGGTTCAGGATGGGGAACACAGGTATACCTGTGGCAGATTCATTTTGATATTTGGCAAAACTAATACAATTTTGTAAAGTTTAAAAATTAAAAAAAAGAATTTTGTAAATTACAAATGTTTAATATATATAGACTCTGTTTGTTGTCAAAAGACATCTGCTTAAGGAATCACTAAGTGAATCAGGAGCTCACAAGCTTCATGTCAACATGAACTTAGAAGGTAGATAACTCTGAACAATCCAAACTTTCAATTAAATACTACAGCTCAGAAATGGCATACATGCTCTGCATTCACAGTGCTTTTGGTAGATCCAGATCTGGGCAGGAAGGAGGGAAAACACAACTACCAACAATTAGCACTAATGACTACCACAGTTGACTGGCAATGGCTACAAAGACAATAGCCAAATTGCATTTATTTCAGGAACACAAATAACAAAACACTAGAAAAAATTATGTGATTAATATTATATTTTAATAACATTAAAATATAAATGGGACAAAGACAAATGAAGGGTAATATTATCCCAATGCATGCATGGTAAGTCACTTTAGCTAGGTCCAACTGTTTGTGATCCTATGTACTTTAGTTCCCCAGGTTCCTCTGTCCATGGAATTCTCCAGGTAAGAATACCAGACTGGGTTGCCATGCCCTCCTCCAGGGAATCTTCTCAACCCAGGGATTGAACACACATTTCTTATGTTTTCTAAATTGACAGGTAGGTTCTTTACTACAAGCACTACCTGGGAAGCCCTGATTCCAATAGGTGAAAATAAAAATTAGGTAAAATTTAACATCCACTCATGATTTTAAAATATGCTAACCAATAAAAGAAAAAAAAAAGAAGAAACCAAAAAAATTTAAATAAATCTCAATAAATTGAAATTAAAAATAAAAATTTGATGAGAGAGATTGAAGGCAAAAAATAGAAGGAGGTGGCAGGATGAGGATGAGATGATTATATAGCATCCTTAACTCAATGGACATGAATTTGAGCAAATTCCAGAAGATAGTGAAGGACATGAAAGTTTTCGCATGCTATAGTCCATGGGGTTGCAAAGAGTCAGACATGACTCAGAGATAGAACAAAATAAAAATATAGATATAGTTGATCTCTAATTGTATCAATTATCATGTTACCAAAACAATAAAGCACATAGGATTAAATTCTAAAAAATACATTGATATTTACTAAAAGTTATAAGTAAGATCAAGTAAATAAAGAAAGACACCATAGTCCTACATTGAAATTATCAAAGTTCTTGTTTCATACATGATATTTTACAAAGTTCTTGATTCTACTATGTAGTTATATAGTTTAATTGAAATTCCAATCAAAATCACATTTTTTTTTTTTTAAAATCATTTTTTTTTTTTTTTCTAATTTTATTTTATTTTTAAAACATAATTGTATTAGTTTTGCCAAATATCAAAATGAATCCACCACAGGTAGACATGTGTTCCCCATCCTGAACCCTCCTCCTCCTCTCCCCATACCATCCCTTGGGCCATCCCAGTAAAAAGCATCCAGCATCGTGCATCGAACCTGGACTGGCAACTCGTTAAATCTGAATTTACCACTAATTTGAAAATGTAAAAATCAGTGGGAAAGAAGAAAGAAACTTTCCTTACTAGGTATCAAATTTCACTACATAGCTAAGTGAATAAGATAGTGGGTATTGGTGTTAGTGACAGAAAAATTAACATGTTGATAAGACTTCACAATACAAAACCAGACATAACTGTTTGAATAGACAATGCAAGTGGTAATACAGATAAATTTGGAAAGGATGAGGTTTATAATACATTGATGAAAATTCTCTTATCTATAGGAAAAAATGAATAAGTATTTGCATAATTAAAAAATTAACTCCTGGTAGAAAATATGCCCAAATTCTATAAGGAAAATTTAAAACTTTAGAGATACTGTAGAAGAATATATTGACTGCAATGTAGTGGAAGAGATTATTTTAAATCTCTTTTTAAAATTATTTCTGTAATAGAAGAGATTATTTAAAAAACAAACATAGAATGCTAACTTAAAAGATTCATTAATTTGGCTACATTAAAATTTTAAGGTCTGCTCATCAAAAAATACTACGAGAAAAATGAAAAGTCAAACTATAAACTTGAAGTCAATTTTTGAAATACATACAACCAAAAAATAAAGCACTTCTATAAACTAATATGAAAAGATAAGTAAAAATGCAATTGACAACAGCCATTACTCAAAAGAAAAAGCATGTTTGTGGAATGCATATATAAAAGGATGCTCAAAACTACTATTCATTTACAAAAATCAATAAAATTATGTCACTTTCACTATATATTGCCAAAAATTAAATTCCTGGAAAATATCAAGAGTTAGGGAAAATGTGTATCTAGGGGATGCTTATACATTGCTGTTTGAAATGTAAATTTGTATAACCACTTTAGAAAACAATCCAGTGCTATTATATTACATTGATGAACAACATTTCAGAAATTTCACTTCAAAATTTTTACCTTAGAGAAAATCTTACACATGTGTGCCAGAGCAGATATACAAAGATATCTATAATATCATGATTCTTAATAACAAAGCTTTCTTATATAATAGCCAGGACATGGAAGCAACCTAGATGTCCATCAGCAGACAAATGGATAAAAAAGTGTGGTACATATATACAATGGAATATTACTCAGTCATTAAAAAGAATAAATGTGAATCAGTTATAATGAGGTGGATGAAACTGGAGCCTATTATACAGAGTGAAGTAAGCCAGAAAGAAAAACATCAATACAGTATACTTATATGGAATTTAGAAAGATGGTAATGATAACCCTATATACGAGACAGCAAAAGAGACACAGATGTATAGAAGAATCTTTTGGTCTCTGTGGGGGAAGGCAAGGGTGGCATGATTTGAGAGAATAGCACTGAAACATATATATTATCATATGTGAAACAGATCTCCAGTCCAGGTTTGGTTTGACGCATGAAACAGGGTACTCAGGGCTGATGCACTGGGATGACCCAGAGGGATGGGATAGGGAGGGAGGTGGAAGGGGAGTTCAGGATGGGGAACACATGTACACCCATGGCTGATTCATGTCAACACATGACAAAACCACTACAATATTGTAAAGTAATCAACCTCCAATTAAAATAAATAAATTAAAAAAGGAAATAACCAAATTTGAAAAGAATAGGTAAATGAACAAATTGTACTACAATCAGTTTTACAAGACTAGATTAGGAGAATGATATCAATATGGTGACATAGGCTTATACTAATTTCAGTCTTCCTCACCAAGAAAAATTAGAAACTACTCATAAACTAGTCACCACTAAGAAAAATCCAAAATCTGAAGGCAAAGTTGAAGCTTCTCTATGAACAAGAAAAATCAAGAAGGATGTATTAGAAGAATAAGAGGAACAGCTATGTTTTAATTGTATTGCCCTTCTCCTAGTCCAGTGCAGTGCCGCAATGAGAAGTTTCCCTGGGCCTACAGTTTCCCCAATGGGAAAAAGAGAACCCAAAGTGGATATCCAGTTTCACCATTATTGGAGGATTATGCAGATGTCTCATTTAGGTCTTATCTCATGGAGATCACTGGGGAATCTGCAGAAATTAAGCACTGGGGATTATATAGAGATGATAAGGTGGCCTGGCTTACAGAAACTAGTACTCATATATTGGCAGACCACATTCCTGTTTATGGTGGCAACTGAGCAGAGATTTTGGACAGTAGTTCTGCCCATTCATAGAGCCCAACCAGGGGCCCTGTCTGATCAGGGAGTTTGGTTGGAAGTTCTACCTGGTTTTAATCTTTAACCAATGTGTTTTACCATCCATAGAGCCCTTTCTTCAGTTCATTATTACTGCTGAGAAGTATCCAATCTCATCCCTGAGGGATGTATGCTGACAGATGCCCTGTGCTATGGGCATCATGAAATATTTTCTAAGATAGATAATATGACAGGTCACAAAACAAGCCTCAACAGATTTAAAATGATAGAAATTATTCCAAGTATGTTTTCTGAGCATAAGGTTAAGAAACAAGAAATCAATAACAAGAAGAAAGAAAAAAACACAAGTATATGGAAATTAAAATAAAAATCTTGAATAGATTAAATAAAAAGTAAAAGGGAAGTAAAGAAATACCTTGAAAAAAATGAAAGTAACATACCAAATCTTCTGGGAAGCAGAAAAATTTTCCTAAGAGGGACGTGTCTAATAATAAATGCCTACATTAATAAAGAAGGAATATTGCAGATAAACAATAATTTTATATCTCACAGAACTAGAAAAGAACATGTTAAGCCTAAAGTTTTCAGAGAAGATAAAAAAGATCAGAGAAGAAATGCACAAAATAGAGAAGAGAGGAAAAAAAAATAGAGATCAGCAAAAACAAAAGTTGGTTTTGGAAAAGATACATGCAGTTGACAAGCACTTAGCTAGACCAGCCAGGAGATAAAAAGAACACTCATAAAAATAAAATCAGAAACGAAAGAGGAGCCACTATAAGCCATAAAACAGAAATAAAAATAATCATAAGAGATTACTAGGCACAACTGCAGATCAATAAAATAGATAAACATAGAAATGGATAAATTCCTATAAATATACAACCAACCAAGATTGAATCAGGAAGAATTAGAAAATTTGAACAAATTAATAACAGATGAACAGATTCTATCCATAACTGAAAACCTACTAACAAAGCAAAAGCCCAGGAATGGTGGATTTCATTGGTGAATTCTACCAAACATTTGAAAAAGAGTTAATCCTTCTCAAACTGTCCCAGAATATGCAAAAGGAGAGAGCATATTCAAACTCATTTTAAGAGACCAGCATCACACCAAAACTAAAGCTAAACAAGGATATTACAACAAGAGAAAACTGTAGATCAATATCACTAAGGAATAAATACATGCAAAATTATCAACAAAAATATAAGCAAACTAAGTTCAGAATCACATTTACATTATCATACACCATGATCAAATGGGATTTATTCTTGAGGTGCAAAGATGGTTTAACATAGACAAATCAATAATTGTGATATACATTATCAAAGTGAAAGATAAGAATTACATGATTATCTCAATAGGCACAGAAAAAAATATTTGGAAAAAAAATGCACCATTCTTTTATGACAAAACTCTAAAACAAATTGATGATAAAAGAAACATATCTCAACATAACTAGGGCCATGTATGACAAGACCAAAACTAATATCATAATAATGAATGATTGAAAGATTTTCCTCTAAGGTCAGGAACAAAAAAATGATTTCCAGTCTTAGCACACCTTTTCAACATAGTTTTGGCAAATCTTAGCCACAGCAATCAGGCAAGAAAAAGAAATAAAAAGCATCAAAGTCATAAAAGAAAAAGAGATTCTCTGTCTGTAGATACCATTTATACATTATAAATAAATTGTAAAGACACCATCAAAGAGCAGTTACAACTAATGAATTCAGTAACGTTTCAAGATACAAAAATCAACATACATACCAGTGTAAGGGGATAGCACATTGCAGTTTTGAGTTGATTTGCATTTCTCTTAGTTTGATTTGAATTTCTTGTAGTGATGTTGAACATCTTATTATGTGTTTGTTGGCCATGTGCATGTTTTCTGTGTATAAATGTCTATTTATGTTTTCTGCCCATTTCTTGATTGGGTTGTTTGTTAGCTTTTTGATAGTGAGCTGCATGAGCTGTTTGTATGTTTTGGCAGTTAATCTTTGTCAGTTGCTTCATCTACATTTTTTTTTCCCCCAATTCTGAGAGCTGTCTTTTCATCTTATTTATGGCTTCTTTTGCTGTTACTAAAGCTTGTATTACTTATCATTTGTTTATTTTTGTTTTTATTTTCATTAGTTTAGGAGGTGGGCCATAGAGGATCTTGCTTCAACTTATGTAAAAAACTGTTCTGCCTATGTTTTCCTGTAAGAGTTTTACAGTGTTCTGCCTTAGATTTAGGTCTTCAATCCATTTTCAGTTTATTTTTGTATATGATGTTGGAGAATGTTCTAATTTTATTCTTTTACATGTAGTTGTCCAGTTTAACCAGCACCATTTATTAAAGAGACATATAAAAAATCTACAAAAAATAAATGCTGGAGAGGGTGTGGAGTAAAGGGAACCCTCTCACACTGTTGTTGTAAAGGTAAACTGATATAACCACTACTGAAAACAGTATGGAGGCTCCTTTAAAAACTAGGAATAAAACTACCATATCACCCAGCATTCCCACTCCTGGGCATATACTCAGAGATAACCATAATTTGAACATATACATGCACCCTAATGTTCATTGCAGTACTATTTACAAATCCAAGACATGGAAACAACCTAAATGCCCAATAACAGAGGACTGACTAAAGAAGATGTAGTGTATATACACAGTATAATATTACTCATCCTTGGAAAGAAAATCTGCAATTTGCAGAGATGTAGACCAAGAAACTGTCATACAGAGTGAAGTAAATCAGAAAAAGAAAAACAAATATTATCTATTAACACATATATGTGGACTTTAGAAAATGAAATGGAAAGATGATCTTATTTGCAAAGCAGAAGTAGAGACATGAATGAAGAGAACAAATATGGATACCAAGGAGGTAGGGTGGTGGGATGAAATGGGAGATTGTGATTGACATATACATACTACTATGTATAAATAGATAAAGAGAACCTACTGTATACTACATGGAACTCTAGTTGACCTAAATGGGAAGGAAATCCCCCCAAAGAGGGATTATATTTATATATATATGGATGACTCAGTTTGCTGTAGAGAAGAAATTGACACAGCAATTTAAAGAAACTATATGCCAATTAAAAAAATTAGCATTGACATAATGAATCAACAGACTTTTAAAAAATTCAAAATACAAAACTCAATAGCATTTCTACACATTAATAATAGAAATTCTGAAAAAATAAAGAAAACAATCCTATTCACAATAGCATCAAAATTGATAAAATACTTAATAATAAATTTAACCAGGGATACAGTAAAACTGCATTTAAAACTGCAAGATATTTATAAGATAAATTGAAGAGAATACAAATAAAAATAATTCAAGTGGAAGAAGATGGCAGAGGAGTAAGTTGGGGAGATGGCCTGCCTCTCCACAAATACATAAAAAACTAATCAAAATATGGAACAACTCCTATGTTGCTGCTGCTGCTAAGTCGCTTCAGTCGTGTCTGACTCTGTGCGACCCCATAAACGGCAGCCCACCAGGCTCCCCTGTCCCTGGGATTATCCAGGCAAGAACACTGTAGTAGGTTGCCATTTCCTTCTCCAATGCATAAGCAGCTCATGGACCTTGGTCCTGACCAGATAGTCGGCTGGGGGAGGTGAGAGAAGCACACACTAACATCGTGGCACAGAGGGAGGACCCAGGGTGATGAGAGAAGCAATCATAGCCCCGCAGTGCAGACAGTGGGCCTAGGATGCTGAGAGAAGAGCACATAAACCTCCATGGCACAGAGGGAACGTCCAGGGTGACAAGAGAAGCACATATAAGCGTCCAGAGCAGAGGGCAGGTTCAGAGTGCAGAGAGAAGCACACGTAAATCTCCACGAAACAGAGGGCAGCGTTATGGAGCAGAGAAAAGTGCTGCACAAGCCCCTGCCTAGCAAACTTGGACCTGCAGTGCAGGGCAGGACCTGGGGGTGGAAACTTGGGCAAAGATCCAGGGACAAATAAGGGGCTGGCAGCAGTGACGATGTGCCAAGAGAGCCTCTTTGTTGCAGCTTCGGAAATAGATGTGTCTATCACTACTAAAGCTGAAAGAACTGTCCAAAGTCATAGCGAAACAATTTACAGCCCAAAACCTATTACTGGACACTGCTGCCCTTCAGAGAGATGAGATACACCTCCACCAACCAGAACACAGGCACAAGTGCCCCCAAATAGGAAACCATCAGTTCAGTCACTCAGTCATGTCTGACGCATTGTGACCCCATAGAATGCAGCACATCAGGCTTTCCTATCCACCACCAACTCCCGGAGCTTAAAACATTCATGTCTGTCAAGGCGGTGATGCCATCCAACCAACTCATCCTCTGTAATCCCCTTTTCCTCCTGCATTCAATATTTCCCAGCATCACGGTCTTTTCAAATGAGTCAATCCTTAGCATCAAGTGGCCAAAGTGTTGGAGTTTCAACTTCAGCAACAGTCCTTCCAAAGAATATTCAGGACCAATTTCCTTTAGGGTTGACTGGTTTGATCTCCTTGTAGTCCAAGGAACTCTCAAGAGTCTTCTCCAGCACCACAGTTCAAAAGCATCAATTCCTCAGTGGTACTCAGCTTTCTTAATAGGCTAACTCTCATATCCATACATTACTACAGGAAAGATCATAGCTTTGACGAGACAGACTTTGTTGGCAATGTAATGTCTCTGCTTTTTAATATGCTGTCTAAGTTCGTCATATATTTTCTTCCAAGGAGCAATATCTTTCAATATCAAGGCTGCAGTCACCATCTGGAGTGATTTTGGAGCCAAAATAAATAAAATAAAATAAAGTTCCTTATTGTTTCCATACTTTTCCCATGTATTTGCCATGAAATGATGGGATCAGATACCATGATCTTGGTTTTCTGAATGTGAGTTTTAAGCCAAATTTTTCACTCTTCTTTTTCACTTTAATCAAGAGGCTTTTCAGTTCTTATTCATTTTCTGGAATAAGGGTGGTTAAAGCTACAAATCTGAGGTTATTTATATTTCTCTGGGCAATCTTGATTCCAGCTTGTGCCTTGTGCTTCATTGATTCCAATATTTCACATGATCTACTCTGCATAGAAGACCTACTCTTCTATGAAGACCTACAAGAACTTTTAGAACTAACACCCAAAAAAGATGTCCTTTTCGTTATAGGGGACTGGTATGCAAAAGTAGGAAGTCAAGAAACACCTGGAGTAACAGGAAAATTTGGCCTTGGAATATGGAATGAAGCAGGGCAAAGACTAATAGAGTTTTGCTAAGAAAATGCACTGGTCATAGCAAACACCCTCTTCCAAAAACACAAGAGAAGACTCTACATATGGATATCACCAGATGGTCAACTCAAAATCAGATTGATTATATTCTTGTCAGCCAAAGATGGAAAAGCTCTATACAATCAACAAAAACAAGACCAAGATCTGACTGTGGCTCAGACCATGAACTCCTTATTACCAAATTCAGACTGAAATTGAAGAAAATAGGGAAAACCACTAGACAATTCAGGTATGACCTAAATCAAATCACTTATGATTATACAGTGGAAGTGAGAAATAGATTTAAGGGCCTATATCTGATAGATAGATTGCCTTATGAACTATGGAATGAGGTTCGTGACATTGTACAGGAGACAGGGATCAAGACCATTCCCCATGGAAAAGAAATGCAAAAAAGCAAAATGGCTGTCTGAGGAGGCCTTACAAATAGCTGTGAAAAGAAGAGAAGCGAAAAGCAAAGGAGAAAAGGCAAGATATAAACATCTGAATGCAGAGTTCCAAAGAATAGTAAGGAGAGATAAGAAAGCCTTCCTCAGTGATCAATGCAAAGAAATAGAGAAAAACAACAGAATGGGAAAGAATAGAGATCTCTTCAAGAAAATTAGAGATATCAAGGGAATATTTCATGCAAAGATGTGCTCGATAAAGGGCAGAAATGGTATGGACCTAACAGAAGCAGAAGATACCAAGAAGAGTTGGCAAGAATACACAGAAGAACTGTACAAAAAAGAACTTCACGTCCCAGATAATCACGATGGTGTGATCACTGACCTACAGCCAGACATCCTGGAATGTGAAGTCAATGTGGGCCTTAGAAAACATCACTACGAACAAAGCTAGTGGAGGCTATAGAATTCCAGCTGGGTTCTTTGAAAGGATAAATAAAATTGACAAACGATTAGCCAGAATCATCAAGAAACAAAGGGAGAAAAATCAAATCAATAAAATTAGAAATGAAAATGGAGAGATCACAACAGACAACACAGAAATACAAAGGATCATAAGAGACTACTATCAACAATTATATGCCAATAAAATGGACAACGTGGAAGAAATGGACAAATTCTTAGAAAAGTACAACTTTCCAAAACTGGACCAGGAAGAAATAGAAAATCTTAACAGACCCATCACAAGCACAGAAATTGAAACTGTAATCAAAAATCTTCCAGCAAACAAAAGCCCAGGTCCAGATGGCTTCACAGCTGAATTCTACCAAAAATTTAGATAAGAGCCAACACCTATCCTGCTCAAACTCTTCCAGAAAATTGCAGAGGAAGGTAAACTTCCAAACTCATTCTATGAGGCCACCATCACCCTAATACCAAAACCTGACAAAGATGCCACAAAAAAGAAAACGACAGGCCAATATCACTGATGAACATAGATGCAAAAATCCTTAACAAAATTCTAGCAATCAGAATCCAACAACACATTAAAAAGATCATACACCATGACCAAGTGGGTTTTATCCCAGGGATGCAAGGATTCTTCAATATCCACAAATCAATCAATGTAATACACCACATTAACAAATTGAAAAATAAAAACCATATGATTATCTCAATAGATGCACAGAAAGCCTTTGACAAAATTCAACATCCATTTATGATAAAAACCCTCCAGAAAGCAGGAATAGAAGGAACATACCTCAACATAATAAAAGCTATATATGACAAACCCACAGCATTGAGGATAATGGTGAAAAATTGAAAGCATTTTCTCTAAAGTCAGGAACAAGACAAGGGTGCCCACTTTCACCATTACTATTCAACATAGTTTTGGAAGTTTTGGCCACAGCAATCAGAGCAGAAAAAGAAATAAAAGGAATCCAAATTGGAAAAGAAGAAGTAAAACTCTCACTATTTGCAGATGACATGATCCTCTACATAGAAAACCCTAAAGATTCCACCAGAAAATTACTAGAAATAATCAATGACTATAGTAAAGTTGCAGGATATAAAATCAATACACAGAAATCCCTTGCATTCCTATACACTAATAATGAGAAAACAGAAAGAGAAATTAAGGAAACAATTCCATTCACCATTGCAACGAAAAGAATAAAATACTTAGTAATATATCTACCTAAAGAAACTAAAGACCTATATATAGAAAACTATGAAACACTGGTGAAAGAAATCAAAGAGGACACTAATAGATGGAGAAATATACCATGTTCATAGATTGGAAGAATCAATATAGTGAAAATGAGTATACTACTCAAAACAATTTATAGATTCAATGCAATCCCCATCAAGCTACCAACGGTATTCTTCACAGAGCTAGAACAAATAATTTCACAATTTGTATGGAAATACAAAAAACCTCGAATAGCCAAAGCTATCTTGAGAAAGAAGAAGGGAACTGGAGGAATCAACCTAACTGACTTCAGGTTCTATTACAAAGCCACAGTTATCAAGACAGTATGGTACTGGCACAAAGACAGAAATATTGATCAATGGAACAAAATAGAAAGCCCAGAGATAAATCCACGCACATATGGACACCTTATCTTTGACAAAGGAGGCAAGAATATACAATGGATTAAAGACAATCTCTTTAACAAGTGGTTCTGGGAAAACTGGTCAACCACTTGCAAAAGAATGAAACTAGAACACTTTCTAACACCATACACAAAAATAAACTCAAAATGGATTAAAGATCTCAATGTAAGACCAGAAACTATAAAACTCCTAGAGGAGAACATAGGCAAAACACTCTCCGACATACATCACAGCAGGATCCTCTATGACCCACCTCCCAGAATATTGGAAATAAAAGCAAAAATAAACAAATGGGACCTAATTAAACTTAAAAGCTTCTGCACAACAAAGGAAACTATTAGCAAGGTGAAAAGGCAGCCTTCAGAATGGGAGAAAATAATAGCAAATGAAGCAACTGACAAACAACTAATCTCAAAAATATACAAGCAACTCCTACAGCTCAACTCCAGAAAAATAAATGACCCAATCAAAAAATGGGCCAAAGAACTAAATAGACATTTCTCCAAAGAAGACATACAGATGGCTAACAAACACATGAAAAGATGCTCAACATCACTCATTATCAGAGAAATGCAAATCAAAACCACTATGAGGTACCATTTCACCCCAGTCAGAATGGCTGTGATCCAAAAGTCTACAAGCAATAAATGCTGGAAAGGGTGTGGAGAAAAGGGAACCCTCTTACACTGTTGGTGGGAATGTAAACTAGTACAGCCACTATGGAGAACAGTGTGGAGATTCCTTAAAAAACTGGAAATAGAACTGCCTTATGATCCAGCAATCCCACTGCTGGGCATACACACTGAGGAAACCAGAAGGGAAAGAGACACGTGTACCCCAATGTTCATCGCAGCACTGTTTATAATAGCCAGGACATGGAAGCAACCTAGATGCCCATCAGGAGATGAATGGATAAGAAAGCAATGGTACATATACACAATGGAGTATTACTCAGCCATTAAAAAGAATACATTTGAATCAGTTCTAATGAGGTGGATGAAACCAGAGCCTATTATACAGAGTGAAGTAAGCCAGAAAGAAAAACACCAATACAGTATACTAACACATATATATGGAATTTAGAAACATGGTAACAATAACCCTGTGTACGAGACAGAAAAAGAGACACTGATGTATATATCAGTCTTATGGACTCTGTGGGAGAGGGAGAGGGTGGGGA
Source organism: Bos mutus (assembly GCF_027580195.1). NCBI lineage: Eukaryota > Metazoa > Chordata > Mammalia > Artiodactyla > Bovidae > Bos > Bos mutus. The sequence goes on along the minus strand of NC_091628.1, from coordinate 38,856,242 downwards.
GATTTGGGAGAATGGCATTGAAACATGTATAATATCATGTATGAAATGAGTCACCAGTCCTGGTTCGATGCATGATACTGGATGCTTGGGGCTGGTGCACTGGGATGGCCCAGAGGGAGGGTATGGGGAGGGAGGAGGGAGGAGGGTTCAGGATGGGGAGCACAGGTATACCTGTGGCGGATTCATTTTGATGTTTGGCAAAACCAATACAATATTGTAAAGTTTAAAAATAAAATAAAATTTAAAAAAATTACCTATCAAGCTAAAAAAAAAAAAGAAAAAGAATTCCAGCTGAGCTATTTCAAATACTGAAAGATGATGCTGTAAAAGTGTTGCAATCAATATGCCAGCAAATTTGGAAAACTCAACAGTGGCCACAGGACTGGAAAAGGTCAGTTTTCATTCCAATCCCAAAGAAAGGCAATGCCAAAGAATGCTCAAACTATCACACAATTGCACTCATCTCACACGCTAGTAAAGTAATGCTCAAAATTCTCCAAGCCAGGCTTTAGCAATATGTGAACCGTGAACTTCCTGATGTTCAAGCTGGTTTTAGAAAAGGCAGAGGGACCAGAGATCAAATTGCTGACATCAGCTGGATCATGGAAAAAGCAAGAGAGTTCCAGAAAAGAAATATATTTCTGCTTTATTGACAATGCGAAAGCTTTTGACTGTGTAGATCACAATAAACTGTGGGAAATTCTGAAAGAGATGGGTATACCAGACTTCCTGACCTGCCTCTTGAGAAATCTGTATGGTGGTCAGGAAGCAATAGTTAGAACTGGCCATGGAACAACTGACTGGTTCCAAATAGGAAAAGGAGTACATCAAGGCTGTATATTGTCACCCTGCTTTTTTAACTTATATTCAGAGTACATCATGAGAAACGCTGGACTGGAAGAAACACAAACTGGAATCAAGATTGCAGGGAGAAATATCAATAACCTCAGATATGCAGATGACACCACCCTTATGGCAGAAAGTGAAGAGGAACTAAAAAACCTTTAAAAAAAAAGACTCTGAAAGTTTAGAGTGAAAAAGTTGGCTTAAAGCTTAACATTTAGAAAATGAAGATCATGGCATCTGGTTCCATCACTTCATGGCAAATAGATGGAGAAAAAGTGGAAACTGTCAGACTTTATTTTGGGGGGCTCCAAAATCACTGCAGATGGTGACTGCAGCCATGAAATTAAAAGACGCTTACTTCTTGGAAGGAAAGTTATGACCAACCTAGATAGCATATTCAAAATCAGAGATGTGACTTTGCCAACAAAGGTCCGTCTAGTCAAAGCTATGGTTTTTCCAGTGGTCATGTATGGGTGTGACAGTTGGACTGTGAAGAAAGCTGAGTGCCGAAGAATTGATGCTTTTGAACTGTGGTGTTGGAGAAGACTCTTGAGAGTCCCCTGGACTGCAAGGAGATCCAACCAGTCCATTCTGAAGGAGATCAGCCCTGGGTGTTCTTTGGAAGGAATGATGCTAAAGCTGAAACTCCAGTACTTTGGCCACCTCATGTGAAGAGTTGACTCATTGGAAAAGAGTTTGATGATGGGATGGATTGGGGGCAGGAGGAGAAGGGGACGACAGAGGATGAGATGGCTGGATGGCATCACTGACTCGATGGACGTGAGTCTGAGTGAACTCCGGGAGTCGGTGATGGACAGGGAGGCCTGGTGCTGCGATTCATGGGGTCACAAAGAGTCGGACACGACTGAGTGACTGAACTGAACTCTGCATAGAGGTTAAATAAACAGGGGGACAATATACAGCCTTGAAATAACTCCTTTCCCTATCTGGAACCAGTTTGTTGTTCCATGTAAAGTTTTAAATGTTGCTTCTTACCCTGCATACAGATTTCTCAGGAGCAGGTGAGGTGGCCTGGTATTCCCATCTCTTTAAGAATTTTCCACAGTTTCTTGTGATACACACAGTCAAAGTCTTTGGCATAGTCAATAAAGCGCAAGTAGAAGCTTTCCTGGAAGTCTCTTGCTTTTTCGATGATCCAGCGGATGTTGGCAATTGGATATCTGGTTCTTTGCCTTTTTTAAATCCAAATTGAACATCTGGCAGTTCACGGTTCACATCCTGTTGAAGCCTGGCTTGAGAATTTTGAGCATTACTTTGCAAGTGTGTGAAATGAGTGCAGTTTGAGAATTCTTTGTCATTGCCTTTCTTTGGAATCAGAATGAAAACTGACCTTTTCCAATCCTGTGATCAGTGCCGTGTTTTCAAAATTTGCTGGCATATTGAGTTCAGCACTTTAACAGCATTATCTTTTAGGATTTGAAATAGCTCAACTGGAATTCCATCGCCTCCACTAGCTTTGTTCATAGTGATGCGTCCTAAGACCCATTTGACAATGCATTCTAGGATGTCTGGCTCTAGGTGAGTGATCACACCATCATTGTTATCTGCATCATAAAGATTTTTTTGTATAGTTCTTCTGTGTATATTTGCCACCTCTTCTTAAAACCTTCTGCTTCTATTAGAACCATAACTTCTGTCCTTTTTTTTTTTTGTCCTTTTTTTTTTTGTGTGTGTGTACCCATCTTAGCATGAAATATTCCCTTGGTATCACTAATTTTCTTGAAGAGATCTCTAGTCTTTCTCGTTCTATTATTTTCCTCTATTTCTTTGCATTTATCATGGAAGAAGGCTCTCTTATCTGTCTCTGCTATTCATTGGAACTCTGCATTCAAATGGGTATATCCTTCTTTTTCACCTTTGTCTTTAGCTTCTATTCTCTTCTCAGCTATTTGTAATGCCTTCTCAGAAAACCATTTTGCCTTTTTTGCATTAATTTTCCTTTGGAATTGTCTTGATTGCTGCCTCCTGTACAGTGTCATGAATCTCTGTCCATAGTTTTTCAGGAACTCTATCAGATCTAATCCCTTGAATCTGTTTGTCACTTACCCTATATAGTCATTAAGGATTTGATTTAGGTCATACCTGAATGGTCTAGTGGTTTTCCCTACTGTCTTTGACTTAAATCTGAATTTTGCTGTAAGGAATTCATGATCTGAGCCACAATCAGCTCCCAATCTTGTTTTTGCTGAGTGTAAAGAGCTTCTCCATCATTGGCTAAAAAGAATATAGTCAATCTGATTTTGGTATTGATCATCTGGTAATGACCATGTGTAGAGTCTTCCCTTGTGTTGTTGGAAGAAGGTGTTTGTTATGACCAAAGCATTCTCTTGGCAAAACTCTATTAGCCTTTATCCTGCTTCATTTTGTACTCCAAGGCAAAATTTGCCTATTAGTCCAGGTATCTCTTTACTTCCTACTTTTCCATTGCAGTCCCCTATAATGAAAAGGACATCTTTTTCAGGTGTTGTAGAAGGTCTTATAGATCTTCGTAGAACCATTCAACTTCAGTTTTTACTGAATGTCCCAATTACTGGTTGGGACATAAACTTGTATTACTGTGATACTGATAGCTTCCCTTATAGCTCAGTTGGTAAAGAAACTGCCTGCAAGGCATGAGACTTGGTTTGATTCCTGTGTCAGAAAGATCCTCTGGAGAAGGAAATGGCAATCCACTCCAGTGTTCTCTTCTGGAAAATCCCATGGGCAGAGGAGCCTGGCTGGCTACAGTCCATGGGGTTGCAGAGTCAAACATACTTAATGACTAAACCGCCACCAACACCACCGTGATTTTGAATGGTTTGCCTTGGAAATGAACAGAGATTATTCTGTTGTTTTTGAGATTATATATAAAAGCTGCATTTCGGAGTCTCTTGTTGACTATGAGGTATACTTCATTTTTTCTAAAGGATTCTTGCTCATAGTAATAGATATAATGGTCATGTGAGTTTAACTCACCCATCCAAGTCCATTTGAGTTCAATGATTCCTAAAATGTCAATGTTTACTCTTACCATCTCCTTTTGGAGCACTTCCAATTTACCTTGCCATGGACCTAAAATTCCAGGTTCCTATGCAATATGGTGCTTTACAGCATCAGACTTTACTTCCATCACCAGTCACATCCAAAACTGTGTGTTGTTTTTGCTTTGGCTTTGTATCTTCATTCTTTCTGGAGTTGTTTCTCTTCTGTTCTCCAGTAGCATGTTGGGCACTTGCTGACCTGAGGAGTTTATTTTTAAGTGTCCTCTCTTTTTGCCTTTTCATACTGTTCATGGGGGTCTGAAGGCAAGCATATTGAAGTGGTTTGCAATTGCCTTCTCCAGTGGACCATGTTTTGTCAGAACTCTCCATCATGACTCGTCCATCTTGGGCCTTGTCCTTCTTACTATCTTACCCATCCATCTTACTATCCAAGATGGTGGAGTAGAAGGATGTGTGCTCTTCTTCTGTGAGAACTCCAAAATTACAACTTATTTCTGAACAGATGTCAACAGAAGAATGGTGGATCCCATCAAAAAGAGATACCCTACATCCAAGAGCAAAGGAGAAGCCTTAAAAAGATGATAGGAGGGGCTAAATCACTTTTAGAACCAAACCCCATACCCACCAGAGAAGCTTGGAGGGCTCAAATAAAGCCTTGTGTGTACCAGGAGAACCCACAGAGACTGAACCAGACAAGGCTTTGAGTGAGTGTCTCCTGTGGAGGCGTGGGTAAGTAGTGGACTGCTGCATGGGCATGGGCTCTGGGTGTAGCCGACCTAGCTATGGCATAAGCACTCCTAGAGGAGGTCACCATTAACCCCACCATAGAGCAACCAGAACTTACGCAGGACTGGGGCTACACACTCTTTGAAGGCACAAACAAAACCTTGTGTGCAGCAAGACTCAGGAGACAGGAGCAGTGACCCCACAAGAGACTGATTCAGACTTGCCCGTGAGTGTCTAGGAATCTCTGGTGGAGGTGTGAGTCAGCAGTGGCCTGTTGCAGGGTTGGGGGCACTGAGTGTGGCAGTGCATGCACAAGTCCTTTTGAAGGTAGCTGCCATTATCTTCATTACCTCCACCATCTGGCCTCAGGTCAAACTACAGGGAGGAAACACAGCTCTGCCCACCAATAGAAAATTGGATTACATACTTATTGAGCATGGCCAGCTCATCAGAACAAGACCTAGTTTCCCCCACAGTCAGTCTCTCCCAACAGGAAGCTTCCATAAGTCTCTTATCCTTACCCATCAGAGGGCAGACAGAATGAAAACCACAATCACAGAAAACTAATAAAACTGATTACGTGGGCCACAGACTTGTCTAACTCAATGAAATTATGAGCCATGACTTGTAGGAAACCATCATAGGACATTAATCCAACTCCATCAATGGAAGCGGACTCCACTACTGAGAGGATCTAAGAACTTTGAGAATATTTTTCTTTCATTTTTCTTTTTTTCTCTTTAGCTTATACTGTTTATTATACCTACATACTTCTAACTTCACTTAAATCTTTTGCAGTGCTATGGAATTTTCCTCTTTCTTTCTATTTTTTTAAAAATATTTCTTTCTTTCTTTTTTGTTTGTGATTTTTTTTTTTTTTTTTTAGTTTCTCTTGGATCTGCTTGACTGTTTTCTTATCATTCTTTCCCTGGTCTAGCTATTCTTAATTCAGTTCAGTTCAGTCACTCAGTCGTGTCTGACTCTTTTTGACCTCATGAATTGCAGCATGCCAGGCCTCCCTGTCCATCACCAACTCCCGGAGTTCACTCAAACTGACGTCCATTGAGTAGGTGATGCCATCCAGCCATCTCATCCACTATTGTCCCCTTCTTCTCCTGCTCCCAATCCCTCCCAGCATCAGAGTCTTTTCCAATGAGTCAACTCTTCGTGTGAGGTGGCCAAAGTACTGGAGTTTCAGCTTTAGCATCATTCCTTCCAAAGAACACCAGGGCTGATCTCCTTCAGAATGGACTGGTTGGATCTCCTTGCAGTCCAAGGGACTCTCAAGAGTCTTCTCCAACACCACAGTTCAAAAGCATCAATTCTTCGGTGCTCAGCCTTCTTCACAGTCCAACTCTCACATCCATTCATGACCACAGGAAAAACCATAGCATTGACCAAACGAACCTTTGTTGGCAAAGTAACGTCTCTGCTTTTGAATATGCTATCTAGGTTGGTCATAACTTTCCTTCCAAGGAGTAAGCATCTTTTAATTTCATGGCTGCAGTCACCATCTACAGTGATTTTGGAGCCCAGAAAAATAAAGTCTGACACGGTTTCCACTGTTTCCCCATCTATTTCCCATGAAGTGGCGGGACCGGATGCCATGATCTTCGTTTTCTGAGTGTTGAGCTTTAAGCCAACTTTTTTTCACTCTCCACTTTCACTTTCATCAAGAGGCTTTTGAGTTCCTCTTCACTTTCTGCCATAAGGATGGTGTCATCTGCATATCTGAGATGATTGATACTTCTCCCGGCAATCTTGATCCCAGCTTGTGTTTCTTCCAGTCCAGCGTTTCTCATGATGTACTCTGCATATAAGTTAAATAGACAGGGTGACAATATACAGCCTTGACGTACTCCTTTTCCTATTTGGAACCAGTCTGTTGTTCCATGTCCAGTTCTAACTGTTGCTTCCTGACCTGCATACAAATTTCTCAAGAGGCAGGTCAGGAGGTCTGGTATACCCATCTCTTGAAGAATTTTCCACAGTTTATTGTGATCCACAATTTTAAAGGCTTTGGCATAGTCAATAAGCAGAAATAGATGCTTTTCTCGAATTCTCTTGCTTTTCCATGATCCAGCGGATGTTGGCAATTTGATCTCTGGTTCCTCTGCCTTTTCTAAAACTAACTTGAACATCAGGAAGTTCACGGTTCACATATTGCTGAAGCCTGGCTTGGAGAATTTTGAGCATTACTTTACTAGCGTGTGAGATGAGTGCAATTGTGTGGTAGTTTGAGCATCCTTTGGCATTGCCTTTCTTTGGGATTGGGATGAAAACTGACCTTTTCCAGTCCTGTGGCCACTGCTGAGTTTTCCAAATTTGCTGGCATATTGAGTGCAGCACTTTCACTGCATCATCTTTCAGGATTTGGAATAGCTCCACTGGAATTCCATCATCTCCACTAGCTTTGTTCGTAGTGATACTTTCTAAGGCCCACTTGACTTCACATTCCAGGATGTCTGGCTCTAGGTCAGTGATCACACCATCGTGATTATCTGGGTCGTGAAGATCTTTTTGTACAGTTCTTCTGTGTATTCTTGCCATCTCTTCTTGATATCTTCTGCTTCTGTTAGGTCCATATCATTTCTGTCCTTTATTGAGCCCATCTTTGCATGAAATTTTCATTTGGTATCTCTGATATTCTTGAAGAGATCCCTAATCTTTCCCATTCTGTTGTTTTCCTCTATTTCTTTGCATTGATCACTGAAGAAGGCTTTCTTATCTCTTCTTGCTATTCTTTGGAACTCTGCATTCAGATGTTTATATCTTTCCTTTCTCCTTTGCTTTTCACTTCTCTTCTTTTCACAGCTATTTGTAAGGCCTCCCCAGACAGGCATTTTGCTTTTTTGCATTTCTTTTCCATGGGGATGGTCTTGATCCTGGTCTCCTGTACAATGTCAGAAACCTCATTCCATAGTTCATCAGGCACTCTATCTATCAGATCTAGGCCCTTAAATCTATTTCTCACTTCCACTGTATAATCATAAGGGATATGATTTAGGTCATACCTGAATGATCTAGTGGTTTTCCCTACTTTCTTCAATTTCAGTCTGAATTTGGCAATAAGGAATTCATGGTCTGAGCCACAGTCAGCTCCTGGTCTTGTTTTTGCTGACTGTATAGAGCTTCTCCATCTTTGGCTGCAAAGAATATAATCAATCTGATTTCGGTGTTTACCATCTGGTGATGTCCATGTATAGAGTCTTCTCTTGTGTTGTTGGAAGAGGGTGTTTGTTATGACCAGTGCATTTTCTTGGCAAAACTCTGTTAGTCTTTGCTCTGCTTCATTCCGTATTCCAAGGCCAAATTTTCCTGTTACTCCAGGTGTTTCTTGACTTCCTACTTTTGCATTCCAGTCCCCTATAATGAAAAGGACATCTTCATTATAGGTGTTAGTTCTAAAAGGTCTTGTAGGTCTTCATAGAACCATTCAACTTCAGCCTCTTCAGTGTCACTGGTTGGGGCATAGACTTGGATTACTGTGATATTGAATGGTTTGCCTTTGAAACGAACAGAGATCATTCTGTCATTTTTGAGATTGTATCCAAGTACTGCATTTCGGACTCTTTTGTTGACCATGATGGCTACTCCATTTCTTCTGAGGGATTCCTGCCCACAGTAGTAGATATAATTGTCATCTGAGTTAAATTCACCCATTCCAGTCCATTTCATTTCACTGATTCCTAGAATGTCGACATTCACTCTTGCCATCTCTTGTTTGACCACTTCCAATTTGCCTTGATTCATGGACCCGACATTCCAGGTTCCTATGTAATACTGCTCTTTACAGCATCGGACCTTGCGTCTATCACCAGTCACATCCACAGCTGGGTATTGTTTTTGCTTTGGCTCCATCCCCTCATTCTTTCAGGAGTTATTTCTCCACTGACCTCCAGTAGCATATTGGGCACATACTGACCTGGGGAGTTTCTCTTTTAGTATCCTATCATTTTGCCTTTTCATACTGTTCATGGGGTTCTCAAGGCAAGAATACTGAAGTGGTTTGCCATTCCCTTGTCCATTGGACCACATTCTGTCAGATTTCCGAATGTGGAGGATAGAAAAGATAAAAAGCTGGAAGATAGAAAGGTGGAAATAGCTTCTGAAAAGCAGAACAAAGGAAAAATAATGAAAAAATTAAGGATAGCCTCAGAGACCCTTGGGACATATTAAACACATCAATAATCAAGTCATAGGGGTCCTAAAGGAAGAAAAGAAAAAGAAAGGCACTGAGGAAATTTTTGAAGAGTTTATAGTTGAGAACTCCCCAACATGGGAAAGAAAATAGTCAATCAAGTCCAAGAAATGCAGAGTCCTTTACAGGATAAACCCAAGGAAAGACATGTCGAGACACATACTAATCAGGCTAACAGATATTAAACACAAAGAAAGAATATCAAAAGCAGCATAAGAAAAGCAACAAGTAACATATGTGGAAAACCCATACAATTAACACTGAATCATTCATCAGAATTCTTCAGGCCATAAGGGATTGACAGGATATATTTAAACTACTGCAAAAAAAAAAAAAAAATCTATAACCAAGATTACTCTACCCAGCAAGGATTTCATTCCAAATTAATGAAGAAATCAAAAGTTTCACAGATAAGCAAAAGTTAAGAGAATTCAGCAAGAACAAACCATCTTTACAACAAATACTAAAGGGTCTTATATAGGCAGTAAACACTAGAGAAAAGAAAGAGAAACCCAAAATCAAACCCAGTAAAAAAATGCCAATAGGAACATATATATCAAAAATTACTTTAAATGTAAATGGATTAAATGCTTCAAGCAAAAGATACATACTTGATAAATGATAAAAAACAAGACCGATATATATGATGTTTACAAGAAACTCACTTCAGACCTAGAGACACATACAGACTAAAAGTCAATGTATGGTGAAATACTCCATGCAAAAGGAAATCAGAACAAAGCCAGAGTGCCAATTCTCATTTCAGACAAAATGGACATTAAAATAAAGAATATTACAAGAGATAAAGAGAAGGGCATTACATATGCTCAAGGGATCAATCCAAGAAGAAGACATAAGAATTGTAAATATGTATGCAACCAACATAGGAGCCCCTCAAAACATAAGGCAAACACTAACAGATAATAAAGGGGAAATTGTCAGTAACATAAGAATAGTTGGGGTCTTTAACACCCCACTCACACCAATGGTCAGACTATCAAAACAGAAAATCAGTAAGGGGAAGCAAAACTTAAATGAAACATTAGACCAAACAGGTCTAAATGATATCTCCAGGACTTTCTATCCAAATGCAGAAGAATACAATTTCTTCTCAAGTGCACATGAAATATTCTCCAGGATAGACCACATCTTTGGCCACAAATTAAGCCTCAGTAAAATTAAGAAAACTGATGTCATATAAAGAACCTTCTCTAACTACAACACTATGAGACTAGATATAAATTACAGAAGGAAAAAAAACTGCAAAAAACACAAACATGTGGAGATTAAGTGATACATTTCTAAATAATGAAGAGGTTAGTGAAGAAATAAGAAGGGAAATAAAAAAATTCCTAGAAATAAATGACACAAAAACAAGACAACCCAAAATCTATGGGATGCAGCAAGTCAGTTCTATAAGGAAAGTTTACAGCAATACAATCCTACCTCAAGAAACACATCAAATAGACAACCTAACTCAACACCTAACACTTCTGGAAAAAGGAGAACAACAACAACAACAATAACAAAACACATACCACCAAAATCAGTAGAAGAAAGAAATCATGAAGAGCAGAAATAAATGAAAAAGAAATCATGAAGAGCAGAAATAAATGAAAAAGAAATGAAGGAAATGACAGTAAAGATTAATAAAGCTAAAAGCTAGTTCTTTGAGAAAATTAAGAAAGAAAGATAAACCCTTAGCTAAATTTATCAAGAATAAAAGTGATATACATGTTTCAATGCCATTGTGGTGGATTCATGTTGATGTATGGCAAAACCAACACAATATTGTAAAGTAATTAACCTCCAATTAAAATAAATAAATAAATAAAGAATAAAAGTGAGAAAAATCAAATTAACAAAATTAGAATTGAAAAAGGATAGGTTACAACAGACAATGAAAAAACACAAAGGATCTTAAGAAACTGTTACGAGCAACTATACACTAATAAAATGGACAACCTGTAGCAAATGTAGATTCTTAGAAAAGTTCAAGCTCCCAAGACTGTACCAGGATGAAATAGAAATTATCAACAAGCAAATTAGAAACACTGAAATTGAAACTGTGATTGACAATCCCCCCAAAAATAAAAGCCCAGAGCCAGATGGCTTCACAGCTGTATTTTATCAAACATTTAGGGAAAAACTAATCCCTATCCTTCTGAAACTCTTCTGAAAAATTGCAGAGGAAGGAATATTTCCAAACTCATTCTACAAGGACTCAATCACCCTGATAACAAAACCAGACAAATATATCACATACAGAAAACAAAATTATAGGCCAACATCACTGATGAACATAGATTCAAAAATCCTCAACAAATTTATAGCAAACAGGATTCAACAACACATTAAAAAGATCATACGTCATGATCAAGTCAGGTTTATCCCAGGCATGCAAGGAGTCTTCAATATACTCAAATAAATCCATGTGATACACCATATTAACAAATTCAAAGGTAAAAACCATGAAATAATTTCAATAGATGCAGTGAAAGCTTTTGACAAAATTCAGCACTAATTTATGATAAAATATTTTCAAAGAATGGACACAGAAGGAACCTACCTTAAAACAATAAAGGACATATAAAAGACAACCACAGCAAACATTATTCTTAACTGTGAGAAAGTGAAAACATTTCCTCTAAGATCAGGAAACAAGGAAGGGTCCCCACTCTCACTACTATTATTCAGCATAGTTTTGGAAGTCCTAACTATGGCAATCAGAGAAGAGAAAGAAAGAAAAGGAATCCAGGTTGGAAAGGAAGAAGTAAAACTCTCACTACTTTTCAGATGACATAATACTGTACATAGAAACCCCTAACGGTATTATCAGAAAATTACTAGAACTAATCAATGAATTAAGTAAAGTTGCAGGATACAAAATCAATACACAGAAATAACTTGCATTCATACATATTAACAATGAAAAATCAGAAAGAGATTTTAAGAAACCAATCCTATTTACTATTGCAGCTCAAAGAACAAAAAGTTTAGGAATAAACCCACTTAAGGAGGCAAAAGAACTATATACAGAAAACTGTAAGACACTGATGAAAGAAATCAAAACAACCTAAAAAGATTGAGGAGTATTCCATGCTCCTGGATTGGAAGAATCAAGAATTATGAAAATGTACTATCAAAAGCAACCTACAGATTCAATGCAATCCCTATCAAATTACCAATGGCATTTTTCAGAGAACTAGAACCAAAAAATTCACTATCTGTATGGCAATACAAAAAATCCAGAATAGCCAAAGCAATCTAGAGAAAAAAGAATGGACCTGAAAAAATCAACTTACCTGATTTCAGACTATGCTACAAAGCTACAATCATCAAGAAAATATGGTACAGGCACAAAAACAGAAGTATAGATCAATGGAACAAGACAGAAAACCCAGAGATAAACCCATACACTTATGGGCAACTTATCTTTGACAAAGGTTGCAAGAATATACAATGAGAAAAAGATAATCTCTTCAATAAGCGGTGCTTAGAGAACTGGACAACCATGTGCAAAAAAAAAAAAAAAAAAAAATCAGAACACTTCCTAAGACCATACAAAAAGATAAACTTGAAATGGATTAAAGACCTAAATGCAAGACCAGAGACTAAAAAACCCTTAGAAGGAAACATAGGCAGAACACAATATGGCATAAATCATAGCAAGATCCTTTATGACCCACCTCCTAGAAGAACGGAAATTTAAAAAATAAATAAATAAGTGGAACACAATTAAACTTAAAAACCATTGCACAGCAAAAGAAACTATAAACAGAGTGAAAAGACAACCGTCAGAATTGGAGAAAATAATAGCAAATGAAACAACTAATAAAGGATCAATTTCCAAAATATACAAGCAACACATACAACTCAATACCAGAAAAACAAGCAACACAATCAAAAAATGGGGAAAAATCTAAACACATGTTTTTCCAAAGAAGACATACATATGGCTAATAAACACATGAAGAGATGCTCAGCATCATTCATTATTAGAGAAATGAAAATCAAAACTATGATGAGATATCACCTCACACAAGACAGAATGGCCATAATCAAAAAATGCAGAAACATTAAGTGCTGCAGAGGATGTAGATTAAAACAATCTACAGACTCAATGCAATCCCTATCAAATTACCAATGGCATTTTTCAGAAAACTAGAACCAAAAAAAAAAATCACAATTTGTATAGCAAATTGTGAACCCTCCTACACTGCTGGTGAGAATGTAAATTGACACAGTCACTATGGAAGACAGTTTGGAGATTTCTTTAAAAAAACTAGGAATAAAACCACCGTCAATCACTTCAGTTCAGTCGCTCATTCACATCCAACTCTTTGCAACCCCGTGGACTGTAGCACACCAGTCCTCCCTGTCCATCACCAACTCCCAGAGTTTACTCAAACTCATGGCCATTGAGTTGGTGATGTCATCCAGCCATCTCATCCTCTGTCATCCCCTTGTCCCCCTGCTTTCAATCTTTCCCAGCATCAGGGTCTTTTCAAGTGAGTCAGTTTTTCACATCAGGTGGCCAAAGTGTTGGAGTTTCAGCTTCAACATCAACCTTCCAATGAATATTCAGGATTGATTTTCTTTAGAATGAACTGGTTGGATCTCCTTGAAGTCCAAAGGACTTGGAGTCTTCTCCAACACCACAGTTCAAAAGCATCAGTTCTTCAGCACTCAGCTTTCTTTATAGTCCAACTCTCACATCCATATATTACTAGGGGAAAAACCATAGCCTTCACTAGGAGGACCTTTGTTGCCAAAGTAATGTCCCTGCTTTTTCAATGTACTGTCTAGGTTGCTCATAACTTTTCTTCTAAGCAGTAAGCATTTTTTAATTTCATGGCTATAGTCACATCTTCAGTGATTTTGGAACCCCCAAAATAAAGTCTGTCACTGTTTCCATTGTTTCCCCATCTATTTGCCATGAAGTGATGGGACCAGAAGCCATGATCTTTGTTTTCTGAATGTTGAGTTTCAAGCCAATTTTTCACTCTCCTCTTTCATTTTCATCAAGAGACTCTTTAGTTCTTCCTTGCTTTCTGCCATAAGAGTGGTGTCATCTGCATATTTAGGTTCTTGATATTCTCCTGGCAATCCTGATTTCAGCTTGTGCTTCATCCAGCCCAGTGTATCTCATGATGTACTCTGCATATAAGTTAAATAAGCAGGGTGACAATATACTGCTTTGACAACTCCTTTCCCGATGTGGAACCCATCTGTTGTTCCATGTCCAGTTATAACTGTTGCTTCATGATCTGCATACAGATTTCTCAAGTGGCAGGTCAGGTGATTTGGTATTCCCATCCCTTTCAAAATTTCCCAGAGTATTTTGTGACACACAGTCAAAGGCTTTGGCATATTCAAAAAGCAGAAGTAGATGTTTTCCTGGAACTCTCTTGCTTTTTTGATGATGCAGCAGATGTTGGCAATTTGATCTCTGGTTCCTCTGCCTTTTCTAAAACCAGCTTGAACATCAGGAAGTTCACGGTTCACATATTGTTGAAGCCTGGCTTGGAGAATTTTGAGCATTTCTTTACTAGCTTGTGAGATGAGTGCAATTGTTTGAGCATTCTTTGGCATTGCCTTTTTTGGGATTGGAATGGAAACTGACCTTTGCCAGTACTGTGGCCACTGCTGAATTTTCCAAATTTGCTGACATATTGGGTGTAGCACTTTCACAGCATCATCTTTTAGATTTGAAATAGCTCCACTGGAATTCCATCACCTCCACTAGCTTTGTTCCTAGTGATGCTTCCTAAGGCTCATTTGGCTTCACATTTGAGGATGTCTGGCTCTACATTAGTGTTCACACTGTCATGATTATCTGGGTGTGAAGATCTTTTTGGTACAGTTCTTCTGTGTATTTTTGCCACCTCTTCTTAATATCTTCTGCTTCTTTTAGATCTATACCATTTCTGTCCTTTATTGAGCCAGCTTTGCATGAAATGCTCCCTTGGTATCTCTAATTCTCTTGAAGAGATCTCTAGTCTTTCCAAGTCTATTATTTTCCTTTATTTCTTTGCACTGATCCCTGAGGAAGGCTTTACCTCTCCTTGCTATTCTTTGGAATTCTGCATTCAAATGGGTATATCTTTCATTTTCTCCTTTGGTTTTCACTAAACCACCACCATATGGCCCAGCAATATCACTTCTAGGCATATCCCCTCATAAAAAACAAAACTAAAAATGTCACACATACCCCAATGTTCATTGCAGCACTGTTTACAGTAGCCAAGACCTGGAAGCCACCTAGATGTCCATTGACATATGAATAGATAAAGAAGCTGTGGAATAGTATCAGCGATACAAAAGCAATGCAGTTGAGTCAGTTCTAATGATGTGGAAGAACATAAGACCTATTATACAGAGTGAAGCAAGTCAGAAAACCAAATGTCATATATTAATGTATTTATATGAAATCTAGAAGGATGATACTGATGAATCTGTTCACAGAGCAGCAACTGAGACGCACACATATAGAGCAGACTTATGGACAAGGGTGTGGAAGAAGATGGAGAAGGTGAGATACATAAAGAGAATAGCATGGATGCATATACACTAACATATGTAAATAGTTAATGGGAATTTGCTGCATGATTCACGGAAATCAAACTGGGGGTCTGTAATAAACTAGAGGTTATTGTGCAGGGAATGGGCAGGAGGTGGGAAAGAGATTCAAGATGGAGGGAACATATGTACACCCTCAGTTACTTCATGTTGATGTATGACAGAAGTCACCAAATATTGTAAAACAATTATCAATCAATTAAAAATAAATAGATATCATTAAAAAAAAAGATTTAATGTGTTCACGGATTGGAAAAATCACTGTTGAACTGTTCTACTCAAATATTCAATACTGTGTACTGGACCATATAATCAATACAATCCTTATTAAAATTTCAATTTATTTACAGAAAAAAAAAACTTAAAATTTATATAGAACTGCTAAAGTTGCCAAATATCCAATGTAATCATGAGAAAAACAAAGCTGGAGACATCACACTTTCTGATTTCAAACTATACTACAATGTTATAGTAATCAAAAAAGAAGTGTGACACTGGAACAAAAAAACAAAGATTCATGTACAAAAGGAACAGAGTAAAATGCCTGGAAACAAATCTAAACATATATGGTTGAATAATACTACACAATGGAACTAAGAATACTTAATAAGAAAAATAAAGTCTCTTCAAAAGTAGAATTTGGAAAAATGAATATTTACATGCAAGAAATTAAATTATGTATTACACCAACACAAAAATAACATTGAAGTATATTAAATTTGTAGATGTATGATGTGGAACTGTAAAAATTCTAGAAGAAAGCAAAGAAAAGTCTTCTTAACATTGAATTTTGACAATGACTTTTTGGAAATGACATTAAAACCCAAGGAACAAAAGCAAAAATAAAAAAAGTGAGACTACATATCCAGTTTGAAACTAAAATTTTCTCTATAGCAAATTTTTGTTGTTGTTGTTCAGTCACTCAGTTGTGTCTGACTCCTTGAGACCCATGGACTGCAGCACATCAGGTTTCCTGTCCACCATCTCCTCGGGCTTGTTCAAACTCATGTGCATTGAGTCTGTGATGCCATACAACCATCTTGCCCTCTGTCGTCCACTTCTCCTACTGTATTCAATCTTTCCAAGCATCAGGGTGTTTTCTAATGAGTTAGCTCTTCTCATCAGGTGGCCAAAGTACTGGAGCTTCAGCTGCAACATCAGTCCTTCTGATGAATATTCAGGATTGATTTCTTCAGGATTGACGGGTTTGACTTCCTTGCTGTCCAGTGGATGCTCAAGAGTATTCAGCAGCACCACAGTTCAAAAACATCAATTTTGGGTTGCTCAGCCTACTTTTTGGTCCAAATCTTACATCCATACATGACTACTGAAAAAAATCATAATTTTGACTCTATGAACCTTTGTTGGCAAAGTAATGTCTCTGCTTTTTAATATGCTGTCTAGGTTTGTCATAGCTTTTCTTCCAAGCAGCAAGTGTCTTTTAATTTCATAGCTGCAATCACCATCTGCAGTGATTTTGGAGTCCAAGACAATACAGTCTGCCCCTGTTTCCATTTGTTTCCCCATCTATTTGCTGTAAAATGATGGGACAAGATGCCATCTTCATTTTTTGAATGTTGAGTTTTAAGCTAACTTTTTCACTCTCCTCTTTCACCTTCATCAATAGGCTCTTTATTTCATCTTTGTTTTTTGCCATAAGTGTGGTGTCATCTGCATAGCTGAGGTCATTGATATTTCCCCATCAATCTTGATTCCAGCTTGTGCTTATGCAGTACAGCATTTCACATGATGTACTCTGTGTGTAAGTTAAATAAGCAGGGTGACAATATACAGCCTTGATGTACCCCTTTCCCATTTTTGAACCAGTTCATTGCTCCATGTCTTGTTCTAACTGTTGCTTCTTGACCTGCATACAGGTTTTGCAGCCGGCAGATAAGGTGGTCTGGTATTCCCATCTCTTGAAGAGTTTTCCACAGTTTTTTGTGATCCATACAGTCAAAGGCTTTAGCATAGTCAATGAAGCAGAAGTAGATGATTGGTTTTTTCTTGAATTCTCTTGCTTTTTCTATGATCAAAAGGATGTTGGCAACTTGATCTCAGGTTCATCTGCCTTTTCTAAATCCAACTTGAATATCAGGGAATTCTTGGTTCGCATAGTTTTGAAGGCTAGCTTGGAGAATTTTGAGCATTACTTTGCTATTATGTGAGATGACTGCAATTGTGCAGTAGTTTGAGCATTCTTTGGCATTGTCCTTCTTTGGTACTGGAATGGAAACTGAACCTTTCCTGTCCTGTGGACATTGCTGAGTTTTCCAAATGTGCTGGAATATTGAATGCAGCATTTGGCAGCCCCATCTTTTAGGAGTTGAAATAGCTCAACTGGAATTCCATTACCTCCACTAGCTGTTTTGGTAGGGATGCTTTTTAAGGTCTACTTGACTTCACACTCCTAGATGTTTGGCTCTAAGTGAGTGAACACACCACTGTGGTTTTCCAGGTAATTAAGATCTTTTTTATATAGTTTTTCTTTCTTTTTTTTTGCCATCTCATCTTAATATGTTCTGCTTCTGTTTGGTCCATACTGTTTCTGTCCTTTATCTTGTCCATCTTTGTATGAAATGTTCCTTTGGTATCTCTAATTTTCTAGAAGATATCTTTATTCTTTCCTATTCTATTGTTTTCCTCTGTTTGTTTGCATCATTAACTTCAGAAGGCTTTCTTCTTATTATTATTATTCCAAGAATCAGATCAGTCGCTCAGTCGTGTCCGACTGTTTGCAACCCCATGAATCGCAGCATGACAGGCCTCCCTGTCCATCACCAACTCCTGGAGTTCACTGAGACTCACATCCATTGAGTCAGTGATGCCATCCAGCCATCTCATCCTCTGTCGTCCCCTTCTCCTCCTGCCCCCAATCCCTCCCAGCATCAGTCTTTTCCAAGGAGTCAACTCTTCGCATGAGGTGGCCAAAGTACTGGAGTTTCAGCTTTAGCATCATTCCTTCCAAAGAAATCCCAGGGCTGATCTCCTTCAGAATGGATTGGTTGGATCTCCTTGCAGTCCAAGGGACTCTCAAGAGTCTTCTCCAACACCACAGTTCTAGGCCTTGCTATTCTTTGGAACTCTGCATTCAGATGGGTATAACTTTCTTTTTGTCCTTTGCCTTTCACTTCTCTTCTTTTCATAGATATTTGTAAGGCCTCATCAGACAATCATTTTGCTTTTCTGCATTTCTTTTTCTTGGAGTGGTTTTGGTCATTGCCTCCTGCACAATGTTATGAACCTCCATCCATTGTTTTCCAAGCATTCTGTCTATCATATCTAAATCCTTGAATCTATTTGTCACTTCCACTGAATAGTCATAAGGGGTTTAAGTCTCACCTGAATGGCTTAGTGGTTTTGCCTACTTTCTTCAATTTAAGTCTGAATTTTGCAATGAGGAATTCATGACCTGTGCCACAATCAGCTCCCTATCTTGTTTTTGCTGACTGTATAGAGCTTCTACATCTTTGGCTGCAAATAAAATAATCAATCTGATCTTGGTATTGAGCATCTGGTGATGTCCATATGTAGAGTCATCTCTTGTGTTGTTGAAAGAGGGTGTTTGCTATGACCAGTGCATTCTCTTGCAAAACTCTTTTAGGATTTACCCTGTTTCATTTTGTACTCAAAGGCCAAAGTTGCTTGTTACTCCAGGTATCTCTTGACTGCCTACTTTTGCATTCCAGTCCTCTATTATGCAATTGACTACTTTTTGTTGTTGTTGTTGTTGTTAGCTCTAGAAGGTCTTTTAGATCTCATAGAACCATTCAACTTCAGCTTCTTTTGCATTAGTATTTGGGGCATATACATGGATTACTGTGTTATTGAATGGTTTCCCTTGGAAATGAACAAAGATTTTTCTGTCATTTTTGAGACTGCATCCAAGTACTTCATTCTGGACTCTTGTTGACTATAAGGCTACTCAATTTTTTCTAAGGGATTTTTGCCCACAGTAGTAGATATAATAGTCATCTGAATGAAATTCACCCATTCCTGTCCATTTTTGTTCATTGATTTCTAAAATGTCTATGGTCTCTCTTATTATATCCTGTTTGACCCCTTTCAATTTATCTTGATTCATGGACCTAATATATGTGATACATATTTTTATAAGGCCAGGCAATTTCAAGCCAAGTTTATTTATAAAATTTATGTTGAATTTAATTTTTAAATTTGGGTTTGGATGTGTCAGTTGAGAACAATAGAAGAGTACAGTTAAATAGTTTTTCTATAATATGGGATGATGCTGTTTTGACATAGCTTATCTACATGATCAGCTATTTTTGGACAGTATTGATATATTAAAGCAATAAATACCTGAAACAATTATTCTGACCCTGCTGAGAACATTAAGATTCCTGAGAGAGGTAAATGCTGAACCTCCAGTGAGATCTCTGTGGGAGAAGTAAAGTGAATTTCCTTCAAGGAAGTAAGGCACTGCTGTGAACTTTTTATCAACTTGTCTAAACCTAAGTAAAATTTAGTGAATAAGAAACAAAAAAATAGCAGGTGGTTGAAAATATATTCAAATAATGAATTGCACTCAATACTTGAAACATGTTAAGGTAATTAGAGTAAATTTTGTTAATATTTGCAACAATTCGATATGAGATTCTTGCCAAATATAGCTTGCCTTTTCTACTGTTGACACAATTTAGAAAATAATGTAGAAAATCCTTTAAAAGGAGACTAATGTTAATTTTCTATAAGATTCTTAAACAAATTCTCTAAACTGAATACTCATTATGTCCTTCTTGTACTTAATTATTTGAAACTTTTATTTGAGAGAGGAGGTAGAGTGTATTTTGTTGATTCTGTTATTATTATTTTTCATAACAATAATTATGAATGTTTATCTTGCTCACCATAAAACATAACACATTATTAGAAAAGCAAGTATATCCTGCCTTCTAAATTCTTCATGAAAAACAGATGTATTGATTTTGAAATTTAGTAAGAGATTAAAATCTCTAAATGTACATTTAAAATCAGCCATTCAATTCACATTCTCCCTTTTCCTCATTAGATAATGGATGAATAGTGAGCTGCCACAACTGACTATAAAACAATGTGTATTTGTGAGACTCATGCTACAAACCCTGTTTTGAACACTACACAATAGCTCTAGAACCTCATTTATAATAGCCACAAGTTTGCAGTTAAATTCATCTAAAATGCAAAGTTAAAATCAAATTGTATATTATTTAGTTGTTTTCATTTTATCTCTCTTTATATAAGAAAATAAGAGTGTTTCAGATGGTTTGGATAAATCAGTAAGAAATTATTTCATGTTTTTTGGGATACTAATGCAAAACCTGGGTGTTCATTGGAAGGACTGATGCTGAAGCTGACACTCCAATACTTTGGCCACCTCATGCAAAGAGTTGACTCATTGGAAAAGACCCTGATGCTGGGAGGTATTGGGGGCAGGAGAAGAAGGGGATGACAGAGGATGAGACGGCTGGATGGCATCACTGACTCGATGGACGTGAGCTTGAGTGAACTCCGGGAGTTGGTGATGGACAGGGAGGCCTGGAGTACTGTGATTCATGGGGTTGCAAAGAGTCAGACATGACTGAGTGACTGAACTGAACTGAATGCAAAACTAGTCCTTTTTATCTTTAGAACCTGGGAGACACGTCAGAAGAGAGAAAGTAGAAGAATCAGAATTGCCTACTCTAACTATAGATCAAAAGTAAAGAATGATATTTCCATAGCAGAAGGGAACTTTACTTTTGTTGGGCAACATCTTTATAGTTCTCCCAAAAAACTGGAATTACAAAAACTATATAATGGAATCACTTTGTAATTGACTGTATTTAAAAAAGAAAAACAGAAATGCAACTTAGAGTAGGTTGGTCAGCACAACAAGCTTCATGTCATTTGTTTTTGAGTCCTGCAAGCATTACAACAAGAAATTAAACTCTTTGTGTGTGTGTGTGTGTGTGTGTGTGTATGCATATAAAGTTTATTAAGTGTGAAAATACCAACACTTCATTGATTTTCAGAATTAAACAAGAAAAATTGCATACTATGGGGATAATTTTTTTAAAGCTAATTGTATCTGTTTCTTAACAAAACCAACATTGATAAAGGAAATATCCACCACGTTTGCATTTGTATAATAAATAGATGTATTGTAAGTTCCATAAGGACAAGAATAACTTCCATTTTCAATTTCTGCACCAAATATACTATAATGCTGTATAGAGCATGACCACCATTAACTGAAGCTACCCTATTGTTATGAGTTTTTTCTATTATTTTTATTTAAAGCAAATTAATAATATTTTTATTAAAGTGTTTATTATAATCAAGTTGCTACTTTATTTACTTCATGTACTTTATTTAAGGAAGGAAATTATTGGTTTCTTCCACTCTATGCTTGTAATATTTCATTGCCATTTATCTGCAAAGCTTAGTAAGCTTTCTTTTATATGTCTAATAATTAGTAAGTAGGGGGGTAGCTAATAGAAAATTTCATTTTATTTCACTTAAGCTAATCAACTTAGTGTTAGCAAATAATTCAGTATTTAAAATTTTGTTGCCAAGAGATTTGATATTATGAGTCAATTATAGGAATCCTGATGCTTGTATACATTATAGGAATAACAGACTTGAGGGTGAAAGTTACTCTTTAAACAAGTCAATATAATATAGGATTTTATGACTTGTCAAGATGTCCAGCAAGGCTAAATAGTAACTCGAAGAAAGATAAATCATCAATGAAGTACTTTCATTTTTTATGCATATTATTCTTTCTTGAGCTCTTTTTCTTCCTTCCGCTCTCTGCAATTATTATTTCAGTTAAAAAAAAAAAAAAAAAGATTTGTGGAAAGAAAGATAGATGATAAATAGAAATAAAGACATGTGGTCTCTGATTCTGCTTTTCTTTTCTCCTTCTGGTTACTAGATTACCAAAGGAAAGTAGCTGAACTCTCCTGGCTTTACAAAACTGCTCATTCCATTTCCCTTAAACTTTCTGTTACACATTTTCATGGCTTTGTTCATGTGGCATCAGACTTAACTTTATATCTTTATTTATCTGGAAAATTCTTATTCATCCTTTATCTCTAATCTTAGTCATGTCTCCTCTAAGAAGTCTTTCCTGAAAGACAAATTTTTTGAAGGATCTTCTTGCACACTACACTATATGTACATCAATTCTATCACAACTCTTCCTATGGCATTATCTCTTTGGAAATGCCTTAAGGGAAAGCACTCTATCTCCTTCAGCTTTGAGGAACATGTATTCCACAGCAGTTGAGCATAGCAGGTATTTAATATATACATTGAATTCACTGATTTTGAGCCCACTTTCTTGAAACTAACAAATATTTATTTAAAATTTAGTCATCAATTTTGACATTTCTTATGTTAGCTTGTTTTTTTTTTTTTTAACTGCTTTGCTAAAGGCAAATCAATCATAGGATTTCAATCATGTATTTATAAGTTTTGATGATTCATTTTATGTTAATAAATTTATAAATCATTAAAAATAACTCAAGAAGAATGATAAAGTGTGAAAGTTCTAATAAAAGCAGCAAGTAAAATGTAGAGACAAAAGGAAAGATTAATATAAATGACATCTATATGATTAAGCACTGACTCTTTCTCTGCATGAAATTAATGCTAAGTAAATACTTTTTAGTTAAATAACTATGTATTAAAAAACTGGAAAAATTGGGTGAAGATTTATGTTTTTTCTATAAAAATATTTCTACACAAAAAATTTATATAACAATCTAATGACAAACAAGATTTGGCAGCATGAACTATTGCATATCCCAAATCATCATAGACAATATTAAAAGTTAAATTACCTGGAATAAAATATTTTTATTGTACATAATTGAGAGTTGGTAATCTTATTTTATTAAATTTTTACAAACAAACTAAGAGTAGATCAGATCAGATCAGATCAGATCAGTCGCTCAGTCGTGTCCAACTCTTTGCGACCCCATGAAAGTAAGAATATATAAAAGGACTGGTCATCAAAGATAGATGTTCTATTAACAATAAAAAGAGATTGGCAGAATCATATATATGTTACACCCAATTGATGAAAATCTATACAAACATTCCAAGAAATGTTAAATATTCCAAAAAATATTTTTTTTAAAATGTTAATAATAAAATAGAAGAGCAATCAGTAAAGCAAAATGCATGGAGTGATTCTAATCTATGTCTGTATTTAAACATTTGTATTATCAAGCTGATAATAATAATTAATGAGAATGAGGGAGTTAGAGATTTTACTATTCAATTTGTTTTTAATTTTTAAAATTTAACCTTACCACAATAAACACCAATAATAATAAAAAATAAAATTAAGTATATTTCAAAATAGAAAATTACCTATTCTCTATAAAACAATATTCCCACTTAAATATCATTAGCACCTAATTGATACATTAATTATTACTTTCTGGAGATAAGAAACTTTAATTTTTGTATGTTTTTATAAGTAATTGAAACACTTAAAAAATATTGTCTTCTCATGTCCACCTAACTCATTTTTACTCACTTTTATTTTGGTTCAGCTGGTAAAGAATCTGCCTGCAATGCGGGAGACCTGGGTTTGATCCCTGGGTTGGGAAGATCCCCTGGAGAAGGGAAAGGCTACCCACTCCAGTATTCTGGCCTAGAGAATCCCATGGACTGTATAGTCCATGGGGTTGCAAAGAGTTGGACACAACTGAGCGAGTTTCACTTCACTTCACTTGCACTGTTATAAACTACACAAAACTAGAAATTTCTCAAAGCAAAGAAGATATCTCCAGAAACAGAAAGATCATATCTAGAACTTGTCATTTCACTCCAGGATTGAACATCATAAAGAGTCAAAGGTAAAATGCCCAACACAAAGATGTGAAATATAGTTTTGGTAAACAAGTGTCCTTTAGATTATTATAAATTCAGCATTAATTATATTACTTTCTTGCTAGAATGACATTTTTAATGTCCTTTTTCACTAACCAGTTTTTGAAAAACTTATTTCAACAACGTTCAGCTAGATAATAGGTCCCTTAGCAAGTAAAAATGAAGTGGTACAAATATTAAAAGCATTCTGTGCCCTTTGAAAATATTATGAAAGTAACTGCACAGATGGGCTGAAAGTTTAATTACCTCAAAATAAGAGTGTCAGAGTCATCATTGCTGCTCCAACAACTGGAAACTTAGCAACCAAAATATTCATCATGAAATTAGTCTGAGAATACATATCAAATATAGTATAGAAACAGCTGCGTTTTCATTTATGTCTCCCAGACACAAGAGTTGTAGGTATGGTGTAGTATGGAGATGCCACATTGATTTTTCTTAATTTGACATTTTCTAGACATTCCTCAAATGTGCCCAAATGGGAGAAGTGTATGGAATAGAGTAACATGCACCAATTAAAATAACACCAATTGGATTTCATGTATTTCTGGTGTGCAATTTTGTGTAAAAGTTTACAGTTTCATTACAGGATGTAAAATGTTATTTTGGTCTCATTTTTATTACAGAGCGAATAGGACAAGTTAGTTTATTTATGTAGAATTACTAATCTTCCTTAAACTGAAAAGACTATGTTACTTAGACCTTTGTAAATAACCTTTAATAATGTTATGGATTTTAATATATCATATTCTAAATGGTGATATGAATCCTACTTCAGAATCATAGTTGTGTGGCAAGAAGTCAGAAACTTTAAGAAAAAAAAAATACTCAACAATGATTTTTTTTATCAGAGTAAATATTCATTACTTTCCATCAAAAAAGAGTGAGTGCATAAGGAAATAGTAAGGATATTTGAAACTGCTCTTAAAAAACTTTACTATAGATAATAATGCCCACTGTGGCATCTTGCCATTCTCTGCATCTTTGTTTCTGGCAAGGTTTTGGCCAGAATTCTTTGAGTCAAAATTATTACAGGTTATGATAACTATGTATTTAAGTAAAGATGATATAGTCTAAAACTAAAAAAGAAATGTGTGTTCATTTATATTTTGCAAAGCAAGTTTTACAAGTACAAGGAGTGTGACATATTCTGGAAAATGTTAAGAAACCATGATAATAAAGAATTGTATATTATTAGTATCAACAATTTCTGAGAAGCAATACAATTTTGTGGTTCAGTTCAGTTCAGTTCAGTCGCTCAGTCGTGTCCGACTCTTTGCGACCCCATGAATCGCAGCACACCAGGCCTCCCTGTCCATCACCAACTCCTGGAGTTCACTCAGATTGACTCAAACCCAATTTGGGTTACTGAATCAGAACTGAATTAACAATAAATCATTTTTACCTCCCCAAAATGCTTTCATATAAGCCAAGTATCACTTCAGGTCTTGGGAAACAAGAATAATACTGAGACCACGTTTACACACAGAATATTCAGCTCAGTTTAGTCCCTCAACCGTGTCCAACTCTTTGCCACCCCATGGACTGCAGCACACCAGTCCTTGCTGTCCATCACCAATGGCTGAAGTTTACTCAAACTCATGTCCATTGAGTCTGTGATGCCGTCTAACCATCCCATCCTCTGTCATCCCTTTCTCCTCCCACCTTCAATCTTCCCCAGCATCAGGGTCTTTTCAAATGAGTCAGTTTTTCACATCAGCTGGCCAAAGTATTGGACTTTCAGCTTCAGCATCAGTCCTTCCAATGAACATTTAGGACTTACTTCCTTTAGGATGGACTGGTTGGATCTTCTTGCTGTCCACAGGACTCTCAAGAGTCTTCTCCAACACCTCAGTTCAAAAGCATCAATTCTTCAGTGCTCAGCTTTCTTTATAGTCCCACTCTCACATCCATACATGACTACTGGAAAAACCATAGCTTTGACTAGACAGACCTTAGGTAATATATAATTGGTGTCTTTTATAATTTAGACATGTATATGAGTCTCTATGACCTAAAGGTTTCTTAACTTTATATATAGCAAAATGTGCAGAAAATCATAAAGTATTTTCAAGGCAATAAAAGATCTTGAAGGTCTTTTAACTTTCTTCAAATAATTATATTGTCTCAAAATTTTAGCATAACTCAATGGAATTTCATCTCCATGGGTCATGACACTTAGGTGTTAAAATGTCATTCTTTAAAAAACTTAGATCAGAGATTTATAAGGGACTTCCCTGGTGGCTCAAGGTAAAGAATCTGCCTGCAAATCAAAAGACCTAGGTTTGATCCCTGGGTCAGAAAGATCTCCTGGGGAAAGAAAGGGCTACTCACTCCAGTATTCTTGCCTGAATTTATGTTAGATATGTGGATCCAAGATTGGCAACTGAATAGATGTAGAATGTTTGCAAATATTTCTATAAACTTCAGTTAAAAGTTGTTCAGTCACTAAGTTGTGTCCAACTCTTTGTGACACCATGGACTTGGCCCAACAGGCTTCTCTGTCCATCACTGTTTTCTGAAGTTTTCACAAATTCATGCCCACTGAGTCAGTGATGTTATCTAACTATCTCATCTTCTGCCACCCCCTTCTTTTGCCTTCAATCTCTCCCAGCATCAGGGTCTTTTCCATTAGGTTCTTCACATTATGTGGACAAAGCATTGGAGCTTCAGCTTCAGAATCAGTCCTTCCAATGAATATTCAGAGTTAATTTCCTTCAGAATTGACTTTTTTTTCTCCTTGTAATCCAAGGGACATGCAAGAGTCTTCTCCAGCACCATTATTCAAAAACATCAGTTCTTCGATGTTCATACTTCTTTGTGGTCCAACCCTCACATCCTTACATGACAACTGGAAAAAACATAGTTTTGACTATACAGACCTTTGCAGCCAAAGTGATATCTCCACTTTTTAATACCCTATGTTTGCCATAGCTTTCCTTAATAGGAGCAAGCTTTCTTCTTTTTTTTTTTTTTTTTCTGAAACTTTAGTAGATTTTTTTTAATATAAATGTATTTATTTTAATTGGAGGTTAATTACTTAATATTGTTTTGTTTTGTTTTGTTTTTTAATTTCATGACTGCAGACTCCATCTGCAGTGGTTTTGGAGCCTAAGCAAAGAAACTCCATCACTGTTTCTGGTCTTTCCCATTCTGTTTGCCATGAAATGGCTGGACAGAATGCCATTATCTTGGTTTTTGAATGTTAAGTTCCAGGTCAGCTTTTTGACTCACTTTCACCCTCATCAAAAGGCTCTTAAGTTCCTCTTCATTTCTGTCATTAGGATGGTGTCATCTGCATATGTGAGATTGTTGATATTTCCCTGGCAATCTCAATTCCAGCTTGTGATTCATCCAGCCTGGTATTTCACATGATGTACTCTGCATAGAAGTTAAATAAGCAAGATGACAATACACAGCCTTGTGGCACTCTTTTCCCAATTTTTAACTATTCAGTTGTTCCATGTTGGTTAAATAAAGAATACATATATAATCAATGGCATCTTATGTGACATCAGTTCACTTCAGTTCAGTTCAGTCGCTCAGTCATGTCTGACTCTTTGATACCCCATGAATTGCAGCACGCCAGGCCTACCTGTCCATCACCAACTCCCGGAGTTCCCCCAAACCCATGTCATTGAGTAGGTGATGCCATCCAGCCATCTCATCCTCTGTCATCCCCTTCTCCTCCTGACCCCAATCCCTCCCAGCATCAGAGTCTTATCTGATGAGTCAACACTTCGCATGAGGTGGCCAAAGTATTGAAGTTTCAGCTTTAGCATCAGTCCTTCCAAAGAACACCCAGGATTGAACTCCTTTAGAATGGACTGGTTGGATCTCCTTGCAGTCCAAGGGACTATAAAGAGTCTTCTCCAACACCACAGTTCTAAAGCATCAATTCTTCAGCCCTCAGCTTTCATCGCAGTCCAACTGTCACATCCATACACGACCACTGGAAAAACGATAGCCTTGATTAGACGGACCTTTTTTGGCAAAGTAATGTGTCTGCTTTTCAATATGCTATCTAGGTTGTTCCTAACTTTCCTTCCAAGGAGTAAATGTCGTTTAATTTCATGGCTGTAGTCACCATCTGCAGTGATTTTTGAGCCCCAAAAATAAAGTCTGACACTGCTTCCACTGTTTTCCCATCTATTTCCTATGAAGTGATGGGACCAGATGCCATGATCTTAGTTTTCTGAATGTTGAGCTTTAAGCCAACTTTTTCACTCTCCTTTTTCACTTTCATCAAGAGGCTTTTTAGTTCCTCTTCACTTTCAGCCATAAGGGTGGTGTCATCTACATATTGAGGTTATTGATATTTCTCCCAGCAATCTTGATTCCAGCTTGTGCTTCTTCCAGCCAAGATTTTCTCATGATGTACTCTGCATAGAAGTTAAATAAGCAGGGTGACAATATACAGCCTTGACAGACTCCTTTTCGTATTTGGAACCAGTTTGTTGTTCCATGTCCAGTTCTAACTGTTGCTTCTGGACCTGCATATAGGTTTCTCAAGAGACAGGTCAGGTGGTCTGGTATTCCCATCTCTTTCAGAATTTCCCACAGTTTATTGTGATCCACACAGTCAAGGGCTTTGGCATAGTCAATAAAGCAGAAATAGATGTTTTCTGGAACTCGCTTCCTTTTTCCATGATCCAGCGGATGTTGGCAATTTGATCTCTGGTTCCTCTGCCTTTTCTAAAACCAGCTTGAACATTTTCAAGTTCACGATTCACATATTGCTGAAGCCTGGCTTGGAGAATTTTGAGCATTACTTTACTAGCATGTGAGATGAGTGCAATTGTGTGGTAGTTTGAGCATTCTTTGGCATTGCCTTTGGAATTGGAATGAAAACTGACCTTTTCCAGTCCTGTGGCCACTGCTGAGTTTTCTAAATTTGCTGGCATATTGGGTTCAGCACTTTCACAGCATCATCTTCCAGGATTTGAAATAGCTCAACTGAAATTTCATCACTTCCACTAGCTTTGTCCTAAGTGATGCTTTCTAAGGCCCACTTGACTTCACATTCCAGGATGTCTGGCTCTAGGTGAGTGATCATACCATTGTGATTATCTTGGTCATGAAGATCTTTTTTGTACAGGTCTTCTGTGTACTCTTGCTACCTCTTCTTAATATCTTCTGCTTCTCTTAGGTCCATATCATTTCTGTCCTTTATTGAGCCCATATTTGCATGAAATATTCCTTTGGTATCTCGAATTTTCTTGAAGAGATCTCTAGTCTTTCCCATTCTGTTGTTTTCCTCTATTTCTTTGCATTGATCATTGAGGAAGGCTTTCTTATCTCTTCTTGCTATTCTTTGGAACTCTGCATTCAGATGCTTATATCTTTCCTTTTCTCCTTTGCTTTTCACTTCTCTTCTTTTCACTGCTATTTGTAAGGCCTCCCCAGACAGCCATTTTGCTTTTTTCATTTTTTTCCATGGGGATGGTCTTGTCCCTGACTCCTATACAATGTCACAAACCTCTGTCCATAGTTCATGAGGCACTCTATCAGATCTAGTCCCTTAAATCTATTTTTCACTTCCACTTTATAATCATAAGGTATTTGATTTAGATCATACCTGAATGGCCTAATGGTCTACTTTCTTCAATTTCAGTCTGAATTTGGCACTAAGGAGTTCATGATCTGAGCCACAGTCAGCTCCCAGTCTTGTTTTTGCTGACTGTATAGAGCTTCTCCATCTTTGGCTGCAAAGAATATAATAATCTGATTTCAGTGGTGACCATCTGGTGATATCCATGTGTCAAGTCACACTTATGTGACATGGCACCCCTTTATTTGTCTGACCTTATGATTATGACCTAACTCCACTCCAGGCTCACTGTACTGTTGTTCCTCCAACATCCTGGAGGTGTCCCTATCTCAGCTTTGGACATGCTGAACCTTGCCCAGAATCCTCTCTCGTTAGAGGCACACTTCATTTCCTCATCCCTTAATCCTATTTCTACGTCTTAAAGAAGACTTTCCTGTCCAATGCATCTAAATATTACCTTCTCATTCTGACTCATGCCAACTTATTTTCTACTTTTCTTGTTTTATTTTGTGTTCTTCTTATCACTTATTATCTAACATACTGACATACAGGTGTTACTTGAGTTAAATTTTTGACTATTTTCCTCATTGGAATATAAATTTCTTGAGAGCAGGGATTCTGGTTTGTCTTGTTTACTATAATTCAGGATCACAATAATATTTTTACATGAAGACATGAATGAACTTACTGCAATACAAAGTAAATAAAATACTGAAAAATTTGATCCAAAAGTTGATCCAATAAATATTTTACTTATTTTCCTATAGGAGGGCAAATCAGCTAATATTCCTTTTCAGACTCAGAATTATATGATTCTGTAAAGCATATATTTAATAGAGATATCTTATGCAAATACACACAAATTTTGTATCATTTCACTATAAGGGAATTAAGCATCTCAAAAATAGAAAGAAGAGAGGCAAAGTATACATCTGGAAAGGAAAAAATTAAAGAGTCTGGCTTTTGCTGTATTTCTCTCCCAATTACTGATGACACATTCCTGGGGAAATAAAGAAAAGTCGTGTTTTCTAATATTCTTGTAGGCATGCTGGTAATTGGATCATCTTGTAAAAAGACTAATTCTATGTTAGGGGGGAGTGCCTTTACACATGAAAGGCACTTAGCACCATGCCCATGCTATATATATTTATACTAAACAAATCTATGAGTTGATGAGTTATGGAGTCCTAGACAATGTCTCATAAGCTATAGAATTATCTGGGTTATAACATGGAAGTATTGATTGTGTAAACCCTCTCTGTTGTATAAGGTGACCACACACCTCACTTAGAGATAACATCTACTGCTTTGACCACAGAAAGAATGTCAGATGCAGAAAGGAAGAACATGGGTAACCATGAAGAATATCCCCAATTCTAACTGTTCTCTTTGGGCCTCTTGTCTTCTTGTTTCCTTAAAATAATTAATAACATCTGATAGCTCAGCATCAAATAGCTAAAATATCTTTAGAGGTTGATTCTGGAGCATAGTTGAAAAGGCATAGTTTGTAAATATTAAAATCTTAAAATTAGGAGACCTGAAGTTCAGGTTTATCCCTTACCAAAATATCTTGAAGAGTTTACTAAATATCTTTAAGCCTGGTTTCTTCATTTATAAAATAAAGATAATACTTCAAAGGTGGAGATGAGACATAAAAAGATAGTATATTTTAAATATCAGTTGCCAAGGAAATATTGAATGTATATGTTTACCAGTATGCATATGTTAGACTCATCTTTTGTTGGAGTAGCAGATAAATATATCAGAGATCTCATTTCATATCTTTAACATTAAATTTTTCATCAAAAAGAAATAGTTATCAGACAAATCTGATTCATGGTTAATAGGGTGGAATAGAGATGTTGTTATTTCATTCTTTCATGAGGGTTTGGAGATAAAGAAAGATATCAAGGTTATTAATCATCAACTCTGCAACTGGCAATGAACTAGATGCTTTCCATACACTATTTCACCTAATGCTCAGAGGAGCTTCCAGATGTATTATAATCCTTCTTTTATATAAAAAATTACTGATGTTCAAATAGGTTACATAATGGAAGTAGATTAATTTACATTTTGCATTTGTCTCTGCCCTCAGTGCCTAACAGAGTAACTTGAACTTACTTATTAGATTTAATATATTATATAAGCAAACCCTAACAACTGATTTACAATAAGGCATAAAGGAATTACACACGCACACACACACACACACACACACACATATATATATAAAGCAGGCTTCCCAGGTGGTAAAGAATACACTTGACAATGAAGGAGATACAAGAGATGCAGATTACATCCCTGGATCAGGAAGATGTCCTGGAATAGGAAATGGCAACCCACTCAGCATTCTTGCCTGGAGAATCCTGTGGACAGAGGGCTACAGTCTGTGGGGTCACAAAGAGTCAAACATGACTGTGCACACACACACACACACACACACACAAACACACACATATAAAGCAGAAGACTGAAGGAAGACAGAAGTGGTAAACCAGTGGAAAAGGCTAAACTCCTAAAGAATGTGATAGTCAGACAGACAAGGAGGAATATCATATGACATCCCTTATATGTGGAATCTAAAAATAAATGATACAAACAAACTTGCTGACAAGACAGAAACAGACTCACAGACTCAGAAAAGGAGCTTATAGTTGCCAGGGAGGAAGGATAAGGGGAAGCATCAATTAGGGAGCTTGGAATGAGCATGTACATACTGCTGTATTTAAAATGGATAGCTGACAAAGACCTACTGTATAGCATGGGGAACTCTGCCCAATGTTATGTGGCAGCCTGGAAGGGAGGGACATTTGGGGAAGAATGGATATATATATATGTATGGCTGAGTCTGCTGTTTACTTGAAATTATCACAATGTTGTTTGTTAACTGGCTATATATATAAAATAAAAAGAGAAGAAGAAAAAAATAATGCAAACACCATAAAATAATAAGCTTAGCAAATATCAGTTAAATTTTCACAGAAAATGTCATCATTTCTCAATTTACAAAAGGAAGAGGACCAATCAGGACATTTTCCTATAAATACAAAGATTAACAAGTTTGCAGTCTAAAGTTTGATGTTATGTATATTACATACTTAGATAACTTAGACCATATACAATGCATGCCTGCAAATTCAAACAATAAAAACAAAGAAAAGTTTTCACCATTTTAATTTCATTATTTAGAAAAGTTTCAAAATTCTGTTATGGTTTTGACGTTATCTCATTTCTTCTTTGAAGACTCTGGAATTTAAACTTATTTATTTATTTCCCAGTGATATAGACTAATGACAAATGGCACTTGCCATTGGGCCTCTATTTTTTTTTCTAATACCGTTAATAATTTAATTGTCTTTATCTAATCATTACATTCAATGCAATTTAATTTTAAGGAAAATATGTTCCAATTGAACCTCTCTAGAGTTCACCTTCTTGAAACAATCTATTCTGCAGTCATGCAGCAACTTATACAGAAACTTTCTGCCTTAAATATTGGCAGTGAGAGGAAAAAAAATGTGGAGCAAATGTCTCTCTTCAAATGGGAGAAAGTGACATTGCCAGTGAATAGAGGTGCTTCCTCTTATCTGTGCTTAATAACCTCTCTCACTGGCACCCATTCAGCTGCAACTTAGCACAAAGATATGTCTGCATGTCATTTAACAAGGCTGCATTAATACACCTAACCAATCAATGGCTTTTACCCACTCCACAAGGACACCAGTCTGTTACTATTACTAGACACTGTCAACAGAAAATGACACCAGAGTCACAAAGGCAAAATGATGTCAGTTTAATCAGAGAGGAGACAAAAAGGCAAACAATGCTACCTGGGACAGAAGTGCAACAAGGAGACTCAGAGGTTGGCATAAGCCACTCTTGGCAGGTCCCAGTGAAACCAGCTTGAAATTCAGTGATATAAAATCCAATAGAATGATATAGACCATCAGAACTGTTTTCTCCCCATTCAATTAAAAGTGGGGACTGCTGTTGGCAGAAGGAAAGTCTGTAACAAAATATTGGAATAAGATGAAACTTGAATAGACTTTATAGGAAATCAAACTATTTTTCTTTTCAAGAAAAGGACCAGGAGCCTAAATTATATTAAGATCTGTTTAATCAATTGCTTGTTTCCTTTCCATGGAAAATCAAATAGATGTTTTTAAAAGTTTTATTATATTAAGCCAGCAGCTTTGAATTGGTATGTGTATACACTGATGAGATAGCTGTTCATATTAAGTAGTGATAATAATGATGGATTTGCACAATTATGCATGTGGAATAGGCCTTAGAGATGATCTGGCCCAACCTGCTCATTTTACAGATGAGAGAACTGAATCTGAGACAGGATGAGTGAAGTGCCTCGGCGCACAAGGGCAGTGGCAGGCTCCTGGCTCTTAGTCTAGTGTTTCTTCCAAAGCACTGTTGAAAGTTCACATTTTACAATAATAATGTAATTTTTATCTAGAAAAAAGGATTTAATTAATTTTTCATGTACATGAAATGTGTGTTATTTGTGAAACAGTGAAGGGGAATTATTTTAATTGTTACTTCAAATAGAACAGTTGTAAACAATGAAGTATCATTCTACTGACTCGACCCTGTAAACCCTATAAGATTTCCTTTTCTACTTGCCTCAGAAAAACTTGTGGATGTTTGGTGCCTTTAAAATATACTAGAGATAAGGGCCACAACTAAGTCAATAAAAGCTGTATGAAAGCATAAAATATACTGGTAAAATGTCAGAAATGCCATATTCAATCCCCCACTGCCCTAATCTGAGTTATTTGGCTGGCTCATGACCCAATTTTCACAAGGTTCAGTATTTTGGACTTGTCTCTGATATTGTCTGCCCTGTCTCTTTATGTAGAATAGAAAGCCAGTGCTGACTGTGCTCCCCACTTGAGATAACTCTTTTGGTCAAATTTGGCCCATTCTTTCTTTTAACTCCATCCCCTGCACTTTGGTTTCTGTTACATCATGTAGCTCTGGGATGGGTTATCCATATGGAGAGCCAGGTGGATAAGCCTTTTCCCCCAGATGCATTCCAGATAGCTTTCTGCCTTGGGCTGATAACTATTTCAAAATTTGAAATATTATCTAAAGAGGTTAGATAATAAAAGAAGGGTAACTTTGAAACCAAATTTCAACTATGTGTGAAATAGCTGGTAAGAAGTTGCTGTATAACACAGGGAGCCCAGCCTGACTCTCTCTGGTGACCTAAGAGGTAGGATGGGGGAAGGAGAGGGAAATTCAAGAGGGAGGGAGATACACACACACACACACACACACACACACATATATATACACACACACATATATAATTATGGCTGATTTGCATTGTTGCACAGTAGAAACCAACACAATGTTATAAAGCATTTTTCTTTTAATTAAAAATAAATTTAAATAATTTAAAATAGTCAAAAAAAAAAAAAAATGAAGAGGTCTATTTCAACCTTTCAAAAATCAATGTACCTTTTGAATAAATAAGTATCTCAAGGATTCTCTGCCTCTGATACTGATATAAGAATTTAATGGTTATTTGTGGCAATAAGAGTTAGTATTTGCATGGCCTATACAGAATGTGTTGGGCACATTCTGTTGGAGTTCTGTTATAAAAAAAAAAAAACTATATCTTTTTATTTTCAAAATTTTAAATTATAAAAGATTTACTATGCTTATTCAAGCTTCATATACCTTCCCCTAAGCTTCTAATACCTTATTTAATTTTCCCTGTGCCTCAGTTTGGGACTTCTGATTTAGAGAGTGAATGCACACACAGTACTATAATATTTTTCTCCTCCTTGTCTCTCTGTTTTCATCTCTCCCAACTCAGGTAATTTCATCATGAGGCAATTTTTTTTCTCACATATTCTCATATTTTCCTCTCAGTTTCCTCTGGCAACACCGGTCCTCTGCAGTATTATCTCAGAAAAGTTTTCCTTCTGTTTATCCCCTTAATTTCATTATTAAACAGAGGGAGTGAGAGAGAGAATTATAATTATTATGGTTAATTTATATAAGGATTGCCCCAGCTTAATTTAAAAAAAAGATAATATCCTTTCCTTGGTAATGGGAAGAATAATCACTAAGTGGTATCAACTTTGACAATCCTTTAACATTTCTAAAAATTGTAGCAAAATCCCTCTCTATTTTTGATTTGCTTCTACAGTCAAGTTTAAAGATTTTATTTCACATATAAATTCTCATTCTGCTTTGTATTGAAAGGTTGATAAACTTTTTTTATCTAAAGTTATATAACTACATTTTGGGTTAAACATAAACCCTATATATACTGTAAATGCATTCTAAGTAATCAAGTTACAATAATTTCTGGAACCACCATTTTGTAAACTGAGAACTGTTTAGGGCAATTTTTTAAATTTCAAAAACAATGTAGAAAAATTACATTTTAAAATGGTGGCTATAAAAGCACCTCAAATGTCCACTAACAGACAAATGGATAAAGAAAATGTGTATGTGTGTGCGTGTGTGTGTTCAGTTGTATCTGACTCTTTGAAACTCCATGGACTGTAGCCTGCCAGGCTCCTCCATCCTTTGTATTTTCCAGGCAAAAATACTGGAGTGGCTTGCTATTACCTACTTCAGGGTATATTCCTGACCCAGGGGTCAAACTGGCATCTCATTTGTGTTTTGTGTTGGCAGGCAGATTCTTTACCACTAGTGTCACTTGGGAATATGTGGTGTGTTTGTGTGTGTGTGTGTATATAGTGGTGCTTTAGTAACTGAGCCATATCTGACTCTTGTGAGCCCATGGACTGTAGCCCACCAGGCTACTCTGTTCATGGGATTCTCCAGGCAAGAATAGTGGAGTGGGCTGCCATTTCTTCCTCTGGGTGATCTTCCAGACCTAGGAATCAAGGAATCAAAGCCGGGTCTCCTACATTACAGGCAGATTCTTTATCCACTGAGATACAAGGGAAGCTTTTATATATATGGAATATTATAATGGAAATGATAGAATTTCCTTCTTTTATAACTAATGATATTCCATTAATAATAATAACAATATATAATGGAATATTAGTAGAGCTATAAAAAAAAAAAATTCTACCATTTACAAAATCATGGATAGACCTGGAAAAGACATGCTAAGTAAGGTAAACCAGTTACAGAAAAATAAATACTGTATTATTCTACTTGTATGAGGTATTAAAAATAGTCAAATCTATAGAAGCAGAAATAGGATGGTGGTTGGCAGGGTAGGGGGGGAGGGAGAAATGGAAATTGCTGTCCAATAGGTATATGATTACAACTATACAACATGCCTGAGTTCTAGACACCAGCTATAAAACATAGTGTCTACATTTAATAATACAGTACTTGCAATGAAAAAATTGCTGAGAACAGATTTTATGTTTTGTTCCTATCACCAAAAAAAAAGGCAAAGTGACATATGAAACTCTTGGAGGTGATGAACATATGAACATATTTATTACCTTGATTATACTGTTAGTATAAGAGTTTTATGTTTATTCACATTCATCCAATTGCATACATTATGTATATGCAGTTATTTATTTATCACTTATGCCTCAAAAAGCTATAAAAAAATACATTTTGTTAAACAGTGAGGCTATGGAGAGTAATGATGAGTCAGATATTAATCAGGTAAGAAATAAGACATAAATAGTGATTTTTCCCCTCTGTATCAAAATAGAATAGAGGTTGTTGGGTCTAAAGTCAGACTAAGTTCAAAATCTCGTTCCATTATTAACTACCATGAACAAAATGCTCAATTTTCTCTTCCTTTCTTAATCTGTAAAATAAAGACAGTATTAATACCTTTTTCCTAGAGCTGTTAGAAAAGACAAATGAGAGAACACACATTAAGCATTTGGAGCCATGCCTGGCATCCACTAAGGGTTAGCAACGATGATTATGATAATAAATAGTGATACTCTCTAGCTCTGAAGGACTGCTCTGACTTCAGTGATGTCTGCTGTCTTGTGCTGATGTTCTACACAGGGAATGAGGTCATCATTCAACTTCCTGATACATGAAAAGACATACATTGGTTACCTGATTCCTTTACTGGCTTACTTTCAACTCTTGCAAGCAGTTATGATTTTCCATAGTAGTTACTTATCCTTATAATTCAAAGGGATATTTATTTAGAATATGCTGCTGCTGCTGCTAAGTCACTTCCATCGTGTCTGACTCTGTGTGACCCCATAGACAGCAGCCCACCAGGCTCCGCCATCCGTGGGATTCTCCAGGCAAGAACACTGGAGTGGGTTGCCATTTCCTTCTCCAATGCATGAAAGGGAAAAGTGAAAGGGAAGTCGCTCAGTTGTGTCCAACTCTTTGTGACCCCATGGACTGCAGCCCACCAGGCTCCTCCATCCATGGGATTTTCCAGGCAAGAGTACTGGAGTGGGTGGCCATTACCTTCTCCAACTTAGAATATAGCATGTAGTAAATTCTTTCCTTTCAGACCTCATTAATAATTTATGTCTTCCTGATATTAGTTTTGTTTGCTTATCTCTGAATCGTTTTATAATCTCAACTCATTCATCCATCCATTATAGGTGTATTATATTCATGTTTTAAAATAATATAATGCCTAAGGGCCACAAGGTAATAGTATTCTACTACAAATACAACAGTATTTAATTTTATAAATAAGCATATTGGATTTAGTTTACAGCAGTGCATTTCAAAATTTGATTTGCCTGTGAAAGATCTGCTATCTTATTGACACGCAGTGTGTCTTTGTTAGGGCCCAAGAATTTCTATTTTTAATAAACTCCCCAAAGATGGTAATTTTGCTGGTCAATGTCAGCACACTTTGTTCCACACAAGATTTATAGAACATTATTATGATCTTTACTATTTAAACACATTAGAATAACAGATCTAATTTTAACTTTCAGGTTTTAGAATTGGGGTTTGGGAGTCAATACTAGAAATTCTAGTTTACAATTGTTTGCTGCTGCAGGAATTTGATTTGATGTTGTTTTTGTTTGCATGTATATTTAATTTTAACTAGGTATATTTTTAGTATCATAACTTTAATACTTTGATTGAATTCATCAACATACAAGATAGTTTTCAAGTGAGAATAAGAGAACTGACATGACATTATATCCAAACATGAATTTTAAATGAATGTTACCAAGTCTTGTCTCTCTGTGACAAGTTTAAGTTTTAAAATATAGCAAAGTTTTAAAAATACCTTTAGTTCTTCTAGTGGTATACACTACAGTTCAGAAGCAGTCAAACTGATACTTCACTGCAAATCTTCTGCTTTAAATAGCACTGGTTAGAGACTGGGGAAAGCATGCAATATTAACAATATGACAAGAAGAGAAGAGTAGAGAGGAAAGAGAAATGTCAAACTGTGAAAATACATTCAAGTAGAAAAGAAACATGTTCTTGGTAAGGGTACATCATGTTGGGCTTATATACTGCAATATAGATGAATAAGGTACGAGTAGAGGTATGAGTAGAATGAATTCTACTCATCATTAATTGAGTTTATGAAGTCCTGTTTTTTTTCTGATTCAGCACATTGATACATTTTTAAAATATAAAAGTTTTGAAAGAGAAAAAAGATACCTATAGCTATCATCATTCTTTCTATCTGTAATCCTAAGAAAGATAAAAGAGAAATGGAAATGCAAGTGAATTTTTATAAAATTCCATTAGATATGACAGTAGGGGGATTAAGTGATTACTTCTCTTCTTTTGAATTTTTCATTCTGAAACAATTTTAGATTTTCAGAGACTTGCAAGAATGGTACAGAGTGTTTTTATGCATCTTCTCAGCTTCCCCTAAAGTTAACATTTCACCAAAGCATGGTGCATTTATCAAAGCTAAGAAATTAACATTGGCACAAGACTGCACTATACTACAGTATTTAATGTTCATCAATTTTCTCAATACTATTTCTTTTCTTTTTCAGAATCTAATCTAATTTACCACATTATATTTATTCATGTTTCCCTGGTCTCCTCTAGGGCTTCCCTGGTGGCTCAGAAGGTAAAAAATCTGCCTGCAATGTAAAAGACCTGGGTTCAATTCCTGGGTTGAGAAGATCCCGGAGAGGGACATAGCATCCCACTCCAGTATTCTTGCCTGGAGAAACCCCACAGACAGAGTAGCCTGGTGGGCTAAAGTCCATGGGGTTGCAAAAAGTTGGACATGACTGAGCAACTCAGCACAGAACAGTCTCCTCTAACTTGTGATAGTTTCTTAAGTCTTCCTCTGTTTAAATGTCATTGGCAATTCTGAAAAGTACTGGAGACATATTTTACAGATTGGCCCTCAGTTTGGGTATTTTTGTTACTAGATTGTAGTTATGAATTAAAAAAAAATAATATCACAGAGGTGGAGTTACCTTTTCAAAGCATCAGATCAAAGGGTACATAATATCAACATGACTTATTTCAATTGATGTTAATTTTGATCACTTAGTTAAGATGACTTATGCATGATTTATCTACAGTGAAGTAACTTTTTTTTTTCCATTTCCACTCTATAGTCATAAATGAGTCACTGAATCTAGGCCATCCTTAAAGAGGAGTCAAGTAACATCTATCTCCTAGAGAAAGGAGTATTGTTATAGGTAGAGTTATAACCCCTTAAAGACATTCCTTTCCTAATCCCCAGAATGTGAATATGTATTTCACTGGCTGTCTTCAAGATTTTATCTTCATAAGTTTAAAGATGATAGAACTAAATAAGCCTTTTGCATTTATCTTATTTGGTTTGTCTGATCTTCTTAGATCTGTGGTTCTATGATACCACCAATTTTGGAAGTGATCAGGATAATTTCTTCAGATAATTCTGTGTTGTTTTTTCCTTTTTCTTCTTCTGGAAATTCAATTATGATTATTTCAAATCATTTGAATTTATCCATAATGGAATTATGCTGTGTTTTCTTTCTTTTCCACTATTTTGTTCTTTGGTTTTTATCTTGGTAATATTTATTGAACTCTTTTCATTTTCATTGATTCATTCCTGCTGCTAAGTCGCTTCAGTTGTGTCCGACTCTGCGTGACCCTTTAGACGACAGCTCACCAGGCTCTCCCGTCCCTGGGATTCTCCAGAGAAGAATACTGGAGTGGGTTGCCATTTCCTTCTCTAATGCATGAAAGTGAAAAGTGAAAGTGAAGTCGCTCAGTCATGTCTGACCCTCAGCGACCCCATGGACTGTAGCCTACCAGGCTCCTCCTCCTCCTTGCCAGGATTTTCCAGGCAAGAGTACTGGAGTGGGTTGCCATTGCCTTCTCTGTGATTCATTCCTAGATTGTGTTTATTTGGTAGATAAGTCCTTCAAAGGAATTCTTTAGTTCTATTATGATGTTTTTGATTTCTAGCATATTCAATTAAATTTTTCTTACAGTTTCCATCTTTGCACAAATTATCTGCACTATCTGGCATGTATTCACGATTTTCATTAAAATCTTTAACTTTAATTTTTTTAATTGTGTTTTTATATCTCCTTGATTTAAAAGTTCTAGGATTTATGTCCTATATGAATTTTGATCTGGTGGTTATTTTGTTTATTCAAAACTGTGTTTTTTCTCTCCTTTATGTTTGAATCACAACTTTTTTTTTTTTTTGAAGTGTAATGTGTTATACTGAATTTTATATTGATATATTTCATTCTTATGTCTGGAAACGAACATGCTTTTCTCTCTCGTAGGACTTTTTTTTAATATAAATTTATTTATTTTAATCTAGTAGGACTTTAATGGGTGTTTGGGATGGTGGTGAATAGTGGTTGTGCTGGTGTTATCAGGTGTTGGGCTGGGTTTAAAGTATATCTTTGCTATGGTTAACCTCAGTGCACAGAAGGTTTAAACTCTTCTAGCAATGCCTTACGGAGAAGGCAATGACACCCCACTCCAGTACTCTTGCTTGGAAAATCCCATGAATGGAGGAGCCTGGTGGGCTTCAGTCCATGGGATCGCAAAGAGTCAGACACGACTGAGCGACTTCACTTTCACTTTTCACTCTCATGCATTGGAGAAGGAAATGGCAACCCACACCAGTGTTCTTGCCTGGAGAGTCCCAGGGACAGAAGAGCCTGGTAGGCTGCCATCTCTGGGGTCGCACAGAGTTGGACACAACTAAAGTAACTTAGCAGCAGCAGCAGCAGTAGCAGCCATGCCTTATGGTTATGGTACTGGCTTATTTCCTAGATATTTTTCTCTGTTTGTGTCTTACAATGATTTTAACTCTTTCTTTGCTCCTTCAGTTCAGTTCAGTTCAGTTCAGTTCAGTCAACTGTGTCTGACTTTTTGCCACCCCATGGACTGCAGCACACGAGGCTTCCAAGTCCATCTCCAATTCCCAGAGTTTACTCAAGCTCATGTCCATAGTCAGTGACAACATCCAACTATCTCATTCTCTGTCGTCCCCTTCTCCTCCTTCCTTCAATCTTTCCTAGCTTCTTTTCAAATTTTCCTAGGGTCTTTTCAAATGAGTCAGTTCTTCGCATCAGATGGCCGGAGTATTGGAGTTTCAGCTTCAGTATCAGTCCTTTCAATGAATATTCATGACTGATTTCCTTGAGGATGGACTGGTTGGATATCCTTGCAGTCCAAGGACCTCTCAAGAGTCTTCTCCAACACCACAGTTCAAAAGCATCAATTCTTCAGTGCTCAGCTTTCTTTATAGTCCAACTCTTAAATCCATGGATGACTACTGGAAAAGCCATAGCTTTTACTATATAGACCTTTGTTGGGAAAGTAATGTCTCTGCTTTTCAATGTGCTGTCTAGGTTGGTCATAACTTTTCTTCCAAGGAACAAGCATCTTTTAATTTCATGGCTGCAGTCACGATCTGCAGAGATTTTGGAGCCCCCCAAAATAAATTATCTCACTGTTTCCATTTTTTCCCATCTATTCGCCATGAAATGATGGGACCCGATGCCACAATCTTAGTTTTCTGAATGTTGAACTTTAAGCCAACTTTTTCACTCTCCTCTTTCACTTTCGTCAAGTAGCTCTTTAGTTCTTCTTTGCTTTCTTCTATGCTTTCCATAAGAGTGGTGTCATCTGCATATCAGAGGTTATTGATATTTCTCCCAGCAATCTTGATTCCAGTTTGTCCTTCTTCCAGCCCAGCGTTTCTCATGATGTACTCTGCATATAAGTTAAATAAGAAAGATGGCAATATACAGCCTTGATGTACTCCTTTTCCTATTTGGAACCAGTCTGTTGTTCCATGTCTGGTTCTAACTGTTGATTTCCTGACCTGCATACTGATTTATCAGGAGGCAG
Source organism: Bos mutus (assembly GCF_027580195.1). Classification (NCBI taxonomy): domain Eukaryota; kingdom Metazoa; phylum Chordata; class Mammalia; order Artiodactyla; family Bovidae; genus Bos; species Bos mutus. The sequence goes on along the minus strand of NC_091628.1, from coordinate 38,813,188 downwards.
GTCAGGTGGTCTGGTATTCCCATCTCTTTCAGAATTTTCCACAGTTTGTTGTGATCCACACAGTCAAAGGCTTTGGTGTATTCAATAAAGCAGAAGTAGTTGTTTTCCTGGAACTCTCTTGCTATATCCATGATTCAAAGAATGTTGGCATTTTGATTTCTGGTTCCCTTTGCTCTTTAGAGAGATTATAGTCCTATAGTCCTTTTAGCTCTGTTTTGCTGTCATTATTATCCGACAATTGTTAGTTTGCTGAGGGGTGATAGTGAATGCATTTTCTTGTTTTGATTAAGCTTAAACAATCTATTAAGGCAATTAGTCTTGATCTTGAGCCTGAATATCCAGGTATAATGTAATCTGTTAGCTTAGCTTCTGTCCCACCCTAGGCCTGGACCTAATATAAATTATTGCCCATCCCACGTACCCCCACGTTAAGCTTTTTTTTTTTGGTTCATATTCCCTTCTTCAACTGCTGTGTGTATCCACTATGGCCTTTGGGTTTATTTCCCTCCCTCCTGTAGATTTAGGCTTTTGTTTCCTAGGTGATATTCAGGAGATAGGTCTGAGAAAGATTTTTCTCACCTCTTCTAGCTATAGATGTCTGCCATGGGCCTTAGGCTACAGATTATTTTTTCCTTCTTCGGGCTTTTGGATTTTTTTTTTCCTTGTGGAAAATGACTGGATCTAGGCAGAGTTTCTGAGTGGCTGTCTTCTCCCTGCCTAGCCAGGACTATCAGGAAAACTTTCATAGAATTCCCTTTGATTTGTTCTCATTGAATTGGTGGAATTCCCGGGAGAAAGAGCTTGTAAGTGAATGGGAATCCTTTCTAAATCTGGGGATATCAGGTGCTTTACACTCTCATGACAGCCCATACTTGGGGGTTTAGCAATTTAATAAAAAATTCTCATTGAATATTTTTCACAATTTATATGACATTCAGTGGCATCTTCCCCCATTTAAGGAATTGCTTGGGCTTTTTTCTGCCTGTGGTACCCTTTCTAGATTTCAGATTCATTTGCTCTGTAACTTCAGTTCTTTGATGAGTTTCTGGAAATCATTAATTTTAAGTTTGTTGAGCATTTTCACTTGTAAGTGTGGGAGCAACATTCTTTGCAATTCTTTATATATCTTGAACTAAAATTGGAAAAAAGATTATCTCTTTTTAAATTTCAGTCAGTATTAACTTGCAGATGTTCTTTGATATATTGTAGTCACTTGGTAATAACTTGTAGAAATAGAGTAATTCCAAAAGTCAGGTATAAGTGAGAAACAATCTTTTCTAAATTTCTTCATCTCCTGTTCTACAGGACAGGAATCGATAGGATACTCATGCTGCTGCTGCTGCTAAGTCGCTTCAGTCATGTCCAACACTGTGCCACCCCAGAGACAGCAGCCCACCAGTCTCCCCCGTCCCTGGGATTCTCCAGGCAAGATCACTGGAGTGGGTTGCCATTTCCTTCTGCAATGCATGAAAGTGAAAAGTGAAGTCTCTCAGTCATGTCCGACTCCTAGTGACCCCATGGACTGCAGCCCACCAGGCTCCTCCGTCCATGGGATTTGCCAGGCAAGAGCACTGGAGTGGGTTGCCATAAGTACTACTTAAAAAATTCAAGACACACATTTGTCAAATGTATTTGGAGAAAATAACTGCTTTAACCCTATTACACAACATTTCCTGCTGTAAATTTCCCAGAGTCTTTAATATGTAAATGAGTCTGGCCAATCAACAGAATGATAGTATACTAGTTCTCAAACTTATTTCAACAAGAAATATTTCTTCCCTCCTGAAAATAGCAGGAAAGTTATTTATAGTCAGAAAACACTTTGTAACACATGCCTAAATTAGCCAAGTAGCATACAAAGTAAACTCGGCTCTCATGTTTCTGTATTGTGAAACTTCATATCTGCTCCAAAAGCGATGGGCTATTTTCCTCTGAATAGACACCTGACATTCCAGGCCACCCTGAGAGAAAACACCAGGAAAAAATCTCTTTGGATTGGCCTGATAGTTGGGGCCTTATCACATGGATCACAGCCTTGTCTAACTCAATGAAACTTTGAGCCATGGCATGTAGGGCCACTCAAGAAGGAAGGCATGATGGAGAAATCTGATAGAATGTAGTTCACTGGAGAAGGGAATGGCAAACCACTTCAGAATTCTTGCCTTGAGAACCCTATGAACAGTATGAAAAGCAAAAAGATATGACACTGAAAGATGAACTCCCCAGGCACTTCATAGGTGTCCAATATGCTACTAGAGAAGAGTGGAGAAAATAACTCCAGAAAAAATGAGGAGAGGAGCCAGTCAAAAACAACGCCCAATTGTGGATGTGATTGCTGATCGAAGTAAAGTCCAATGCTGGAAAAAACAATATTGCATAAGACTTGGGATGTTAGGTCCATGAATCAAGATAAATTGAAGTGGCTAAACAAGAGATGACAAGAGTGAACATTGACATTTTAGGAATCAGTGAATTAAAATGGACTAGAATGGGTGAATTTAACTCAAATGACCATTATATAAACTACTGTGGGCAAAAATTCCTTAGAAGAAATGAAGTACCCCTCATAGTCAACAAAAAATCTGAAATGCAGTACTTGAGTGTAATCTCAAAAAGGACAGAATAATCTTTGTTTGTTTCCAATGCTAACCATTCATTATCATAGTAATCCAAATCTATGCCCCAACCAGTAATGCTGAAGAAGCTGAAGTTGAATGGTTCTGTAATGTCCTACAAGACCTTCTAGAACTAACACCCAAGAAAGATGTCCTTTTCATCATAGGGGACTGGAATGCAAAAGTAGGAAGTCAAGAGATACCTGGATGAACAGGCAAATTTGGCCTTGGAGTACAAAATGAAGCAGGGCAAAGGCTAACAGGGTTTTGACAAGAGAACACACTGGTCATAGCAAACACCCTAGTTCAACAATACAAGAGAAGATACTACACATGGACATCATCCAATGGTCAATACCAAAATCAAATTGATTATATTTTTTGCAGCTGAAGATAGAAAACTCTTTACAGTCAGCAAAAACAAGATTGGAAGATGTCTGTGGCTCAGATCATGAACTGCTTATTGCCAAATTCAGACTTAAATAGAAGAAAGTAGGGAAAACCACAAGACCATTCAGGTATGACCTAAATCAAATCCTTTCCAATTGTACAGTGGAAATGACAAATAGATTCAAGAGATTAGATCTGATGGACAGAGTGCTTGGAGAATTATGGATGTAGGTTCATGGCATTGGACATTATGTAGTGATCAATACCATCCCCAAGAAAAAGAAATGCAAAAAGGCAAAATGCTTGTCTGAGGAAGCCTTGCAAATACCTGAGAAAAAAAGAGAAAAGAAAGGCAAAGGAGAAAGGTAAGATATACCCATTTGAATGCAGACTTCCCAAGAATAGCAAGGAGAGATAAGAAAGCCTTCCTCAGTGATCAATGCAAAGAAATAGAGGAAAACAATAGATTGGGAAAGACTAGAGATCTCTTCAAGAAAATCAGTGATACAAAGGGAGTATTTCATGCAGCGATGGGCACAATAAAGGACAGATGGTATAGACTTAATAGAAGGAGAAAATATTAAGAAAAGGTGCCAAGAATACAGATAAGAACCATATAAAAATGATCTAAATGAACCAGATAACCATGATGGTGTAATCTCTCACTTAGGGGCAGACATCCTATAATGCTTAATCAAGTGGACCTTAGGAAGCATCACTATAAATAATGCCAGTGGAGGTGATGTAAGTCCATTGAGCTATTTCAAATCCTAAAAGATGAGGCTGTTATATGCTGCACTCAATATGCCACTGGCATATTTGGAAAACTCAGCAGTGGCCACAGCCTGGAAAAGGTGTTTTATCTCCAACCCCCCAAAAAAGCAATGCCAAAGAATGTTCAAAATACCTAACCAATGCAGTCATCTCACACCATAGCAAAGTAATGCTGAAAATTTTCCAAGCCAGTCTTCAACAGTACGTGAACCATGAACTTCCAGATGATCAAGCTGGATTTTAAAAAGGCAGAGGAACCAGAGATCAAATTGTCAATATCCATTGGGTCATCAAAAAAGCAAGAGAGTTCCATAAATGCATCTACTTCTGCTTTATTGAGTACACCAAAGCCTTTAACTCTGTGGATCACAATAAACTGTGGAAAATTCTTAAAGAGATGGGAATACCAGACCACCTGACCTGCTTCCTGAGAAATCTGTATACTGGTCAAGAAGCAACAGTTAGAACCAGACATGGAACAATGGACTGGTTCCAAATTTGGAAAGGAGTATTTCAAGGCTGTATATTGTCACCCTGCTTATTTAACTTGTATGCAGAATACATTATGCTAAATGCTGCACTGGATGAAGCACAAGCTGGAATCAAGATTCCGAGGAGAAATATCAATAACCTCAAATACGCAGATGACACCACCATTATGGCAGAAATGAAGAGGAAGTAAAAAGCCTCTTGATGAAAGTGAAAGAAGAGAGTGAATAAGCTGGCTTAAAGCTCAACATTCAAAACACTAAGATCATTGCATCAGGTCCCATCACTTCATGGCAAGTAGATGGGAAAACATTGGAAACAGTAACAGATTTTATTTTCTTGGACTCCACAACCACTGCAGATGCTGACTGCAGGCATAACATTAAAGGACATTTGCTCCTTGGGAGAAAAGCTATGACCAACCTGCTGCTACTGCTAAGTCGCTTCAGTCGTGTCCGACTCTGCGTGACCCTATAGACTGCAGCCCACCAGGCTCCCCCGTCCCTGGGATTCTCCAGGCAAGAACACTGGAGTGGGTTGCCATTTCCTTCTCCAATGCATGAAAGTGAAAAGCGAAAGTGAAGTCACTCAGTCGTGTCCGACTCTTAGCGACCCCATGGACTGCAGCCCACCAGGCTCCTCCGTCCGTGGGATTTTCCAGGCAAGAGTACTGGAGTGGGGTGCCATCGCCTTCTCTGTGACCGACCTAGACAGCATATTAAAAATCAGAGACATTACTTTTCTGACAAAGGCCCATCTAGTGAAAACTGTGGTTTTTCCAGTAGTCAAGTATGGATGTGAGAGTTGAACCATAAAGAAAGCTGAGTGCCAAAAAATCAAAGCTTTTGAACTATGGTGTGGAAAAAAAGTCTTGAGAGTTTCTTGGACAGCAAGGAGATCAACATAATCAATCCTACAGGAAATAAGTCCTGAATATTCATTAGAAGGACTGCCGCTGAAGCTGAACTTCCAATATTTTGACCACCTGATGTTAAGAATTGACTCATGAAAAAACCCTGATTCTGGGAACAATTGAAGGCAAGAGGAGAAGGGGACGACAGATGGTTGAATGGCATCTCTGACTCGATGGACCTGAGTTTGAGCAAGCTCTGGGAGTTGGTGATGGACAGGGAAGCCTGGAGTGCTGCCATCCATGGAGTCGCAAATAGTCAGACATGACTGAGTGACTAAATTGAAGTGAACTGAACTAGAATTTGGGGCTTTCCTAAAAACCAGCAGTTAGACAACATTATCACTAATTAGTTTGGCTAAGCCTAAAGTAGACTATGACGGAATATCCAAGTTTGTGTATGTCCTCTGACAAAAGGGTAGAAAATATGGCCTTGAAAATTGGAAGAGAATAAGTTTTTCTGCCTCCCATTAAGCCATTTCATTGTCCTGACCAGAGTATCTGGGACTGTGAATAAACGCTATGATTCCCTTTAGAAAAAAATCCCCAATAATACAAAATTTGGGTTTCCTCATTGGCTCAGCAGATAGAGAATCTGCTTACAGTTCAGGAACCACAGGAGATGTGGGTTCGATCCCTGGGTAAGGGAGATCCCCTGGAGGAGGACATGGTAACCCATTCCAGTATTCTTGCCTGAAAAATCCCATGGACAGAGAGCCTGATGGGCTATAGTCTATGGGGTTGCGAAGAGCCAGACATGACTAAGCACCGCACACAACAATGTATGTTTTTATGTTGACCGTTTTCCTTAACATTTCTTAGCCATGTTGTTGCAGTGAATTCTTTTTAAGTTTTAATAGTTAAAATATGAAAACAGCAACAACAACAACACTGTTTTGGTAAGTTTAAAGGTTCAATGCTTCCTCATTTCACTTTCATAAGAAATTGAAAACCAGAACTTGATTTATTTTTTTAATTTAAATTTATTTATTTTAATTGGAGGCTAATTACTTTACAATATGAACTTGATTTAAAAGTTGGTCCACCAGTATTAACTAATTCACTAATGGTGTGATAGCCTAAAAAATCACTTCAAAAAGCAACAATCTTTATTTCCCTAAAAGTTGAGAAAATGTACATCAAGAATTCTTATCTCAAGAACCACAGAACATGAGGAAACGCTTAACTAGTGGTTAAGTTCTGGTTTTTCAAGGTTAAAAGTTATTTTTTTTATATAATCATTGAGTCATTTCAAATTGCTTTCCTGAAACTGTAAATTATATCAGAAAATCAGGACAGATTAAAATCCCAAATCCAATGATCACACTAATTTTGTTTTATTGTTGAATCAGATGTTTTCTATTATATATATATATATTTTTATTTATATTTATTTTTATGGTCACTTCTGAAGCATTTTGGAAATGTCACATAGACATAATCTCGGTAGAATTTCTTTCCTGGTACAGGCAACCTCTGTAGTTGGATGTGCAGTCTTATATTGCTTTGAGTGTGTAACTTTTGAGTCAGAGTTTCCTATGGTATGAAAGCCTGTGTTGTCCTCAGGGGATTTGTCACACTTTATTTAGCTCAAGCAGGGACTCAGAAACCTGGAAAATGTACTCTACTTGGCAGCCCAGTACTTCTTGCAAGTAGTAAAGTTCAAGCCATCAAAGAACTTGTCAAGGTGACAATTATATATAACACAGTACGTGACCTTTACAATGAGATTTAAGCTGGGAAATTTATGCTGAGGGGTTTCCCTCCTGCTGGCATGAACCCTGCCTTCTCTATTAAACATACAGTTTGGGCAAAAAACAGCCTGGTTATTCGTAAACCTTTTTTTCTATGCAATAGTAACTAACAAAAGGGTTTTAACATTATAAAGATAGTAAAGCATGTTACTTCCTGATATCTCACTTGATAAGTTGAAATAATTACAACATCCTTAGACCTCCCTTCTGGTTTGTGAGAGATGATAGTGATCCCAGATTTAACACAAGGAAGGGCATCCTCAAAAGAATTATGCTGACCATTACTGTAATTAGACTAACTGTAATAATATGAAGCATTAAGCTGGTTTATCCATTAAGACTCTAAGAAAAAAAGAGAAGAAATGGAGTCTCTATTTAATAGGGAAGGTGATCTAGAAGAATGATACATACAATTTTTTTTTAATTTCCATTTAATTGAAAAATAATTGCTTTACAGAATTAGGTTGTTTTCTGTCAAACTTCAACATGAATCAGCCATAGATATGCATGCATCCCCTCCTTTTCAAACTTCCCTCTCATCTCCTCCCCATACTACCCCTCTAGGTTGATACAGAGCCCCTGTTTGAGTTTTCTGAGTCATACAGCAAATTCCCATTCAGTATCTATTTTACATATGGTAATGTAAATTTCCATGTTACTCTTTCCATACATCTCAAACTCTCTTCTCCTCTCCCCATGTCCATAAGTCTATTCTCTGTCTGTTTCTCCATTGCTGCCCTGTAAATAAATTCTTCAGTACAATTTTTCTAGATTCCTTATATATGCATTCAGTTCAGTTCAGTTCAGTCGCTCAATCGTGTCGACTCCTTGCGACCCCATGAATCACAGCATTCCAGGCCTCCCTGTTCATCACCAGCTCCTGGAGTTCACTCAAACTCATGTCCATCAAGTTGGTGATGTCATCCAGCCATCTCATCCTCTGTTGTCCCCTTCTCCTCCTGCCCCCAATCCCTCCCAGCATCAGAGTCTTTTCCAATGAGTCAACTCTTCGCATGAGATGGCCAAAGTATTGGAGTTTCAGCTTCAGCATCAGTCCTCCCAGTGAACGCCCAGGACTGATCTCCTTTAAGATGGACTGGTTGGATCTCCTTGCAGTCCAAGGGATTCTCAAGAGTCTTCTCCAACACCACAATTCAAAAGCATCCATTCTTCAGTGCTCAGCCTTCTTCACAGTCATTAGAACACGATATTTATATTTCTCTTCTGACTTACTTCACTTTGTATAATAGGTTCAGGGTTCATCCACCTCATTAGAGCTGACTCAAATGTGTTCCTTTTATGGCTGAGTAATATTCCATTATGTATATGTACCACACGGAGAAGGCAATGGCAACCCACTCCAGTATTCTTGCCAAGAAAATCCCATGGGCAGAGGAGCCTGGTAGGCTGCAGTCCATGGGGTCCCGGAGAGTAGGACACAACTGTGCTACTTCACTTTCACTTTTCACTTTCATGCCTTGGAGAAGGAAATGGCAACCCACTCCATTGTGCTTGCCTGGAGAATCCCAGGGACGGCGGAGCCTGGTGGGCTGCCATTTATGGTGTTGCACAGAGTCCGACACGACTAGGGTGACTTAGCAGCAGCAGCAGCATATGTACCACAACTTCTTTATCTAGTCATCTATCGATAGACATCTAGATTTCTTCCATGTTCTAGCTATTGTAAATAGTGCTGCAGTGAACAATGGGATACATGTGTCTTTTTCAATTTTGGTTTCATCAGGGTATATGCCTAGGAGTGGGGTTGCTGGGTCATATGGTGGTTTTATTCCTAGTTTTTAAAAGAATCTCCATACCCTCTTCCATTGTGGTTTTATCAATTTACATTCCTACCAACAGTGCTAGAGTGTTCCCTTTTATCCACACCCTCTCCAGCATTTATTGTTTGTAGACTTTTAATGATGACCATTCTCACTGGTGTGAGGTGATATCTCATTGTAGTTTTGATTTGTGTTTCTCTAACAATAAGAGATGTTGAGCATCTTTTCATGTGTTTGTTAGCCATCTGTATGTCCTCTTTGGAGAAATGTCCGGTTAGGTGTTTTTTCCACTTTTTGATTGGGTTGTTTTTCTGGTATTGAGTTGTATGAGCTGTTTGTATATTTGGACATTAACCCTTTGTCAGTTGCTTCATTTGCTATTATTTTCTCCCATTCTGAGGGTTGTCTTTTCACCTTGCTTAGATTTTCCTTTGCTGTGCAAAAGCTTTTAAGTTTAACCAGGTCCCATGTTTTACTTTTGCTTTTATTACTGTTGCTCTAGGAGGTGGGTCATAGAGGATCTTGCTTTAATTTATGTCACCACATGTTCTATGTTTTCCTCCAAGAGTTTTACTGTTTCTGGTCTTACATTTAGGTCTTTAATCCATTTTGAGTTTATCTTTGTGTATGGTGTTAAGAAGTGTCCTAATTCCACTCTTTTATATATAGTCACCCAGTTTTCCCAGCATCAGTTATTAAAGAGGCTGTCTTTGCCCCATTGTATATTCTTGCCTCTTTTGTCAAACATAAGGTACCTATAGGTGCATGGGTTTATTTCTGGACTTTCTGTCTTGTTCTGTTGATCTGTATTTCTGTTTTTGTGCAAGTACCATACTGTCTTGATTCCTGTAGATTGTCATATAATCTGAAGTCAGGAAGGTTGATTCCTCCAGCTCCATTCTTCTTTCTCAAGACTGCTTTGGCTATGTGGGGTCTTCTGTGTTTCCATATGAATTGTGAAATTGTTTGTTCTAGTTCCTTGAAAAATGTCATTGGTAATTTGATAGGGATCATATTGAATCTGTAGATTGCATTGGGTAGTATAGTTTTTTTCACAATATTGATTCTTCTTACCCAGGAACATGGACTATCTCTCCATCTGTTTATATCATCTTTGATTTCTTTAATTAATGTGTTATAATTTTCTTTGTACAGTTCTTTTGTCTTCTTTGGTAAGTTTATTCCTAAATATTTAATTCTTTTTGTTCCAATGGTGAATGGGATTGATTCCTTAATTTCTCTTTCTGGTTTTTCATTGTTAATATATAGAAATGCAAGTGATGTCTGTGTATTGATTTTTTATCCTGCATCTTTGCTAAATTCACTGATTAGCTCTAGTAATTTTGGATACTATTTTTAGGGTATTCTATGTAAAGTATCATTCCATCTGCAAACAGTGAGAGCTTTACTTCTTCTTTTCTGATTTGGATTCTTTTTACTTCTTTTTCTTCTCTGATTGTTGTAGTTAGGACTTCCATAACTATGTTGAATAATAGTGGTGAAAGTGAACATCCTTGTCTTGTTCCTGATCTTAGAAGGAACACTTTCAGTTTTTCACCATTGAGAATGATGTTTGCTGCTGCTGCTGCTGCTGCTGCTGCTGCTAAGTCGCCTCAGTCGTGTCTGACTTTGTGCGACCCCATAGACGGCAGCCCACCAGGCTCCCCCGTCCCTGGGATTCTCCAGACAAGAACACTGGAGTGGGTTGCCATTTCCTTCTACAATGCATGAAAGTGGAAAGTGAAAGTGAAGGCGCTTAGTCCTGTCCCACTCTTTGCGACCCAATGGACTGCAGCCTACCAGGCCCCTCCATCCATGGGATTTTCCAGGCAAGAGTACTGGAATGGGGTCCCATCACCTTCTCCGAGAATGATGTTTACTGTAGGCTCATTAACTGTGCCTTTTACTAAGTTGAGGTAGGTTCCTTCTATGCTCATTTTTTGAAGAGTTTTAATCATAAATTGTTGCTGAATTTTGTTGAAGGCTTTTTCTGCATCTACTGAGATGATCATATGCTTTTTATCTTTCAATTTGTTAACATGGTGTACCATATTAATTGATTGCATATACTGAAGAATCTTGCATCCCTGAAATGCAATCCAATTGATGATGTTGTATGAGCTTTTCTGTGTGATGCTGAAGTCTTTTTGCTAAAATTTTATTGAGGATTTTTGCATCTATGTTCATCAATGATATTGGCCTGTAGTTTTCTATTTTTGTGTTGTCTTTGTCTGATTTTGGTATGAGGGTTATGGTTGCCTCATAGAATGAGTTTGGAAGTGTTCCTTCCTCTGCAATTTTTTGAAAGAGTTTTAGAAGGATGGGCATTAGCTCTTGTCTAAATGTTTGATAGAATTCTCCTGTGAAGCCATCTGGTCCTGGGCTTTTGTTTTTTGGGGAATTTTTGATCACAGCTGCAATTTCAGTGCTTGTAATTGGGTGTTCATAACTTCTATTTATTCCTGGTTCAGCCTTGGAAGATTGAACTTTTCTAAGAATCTGTCCATTTCTTCCAGGTTATCCATTTTATTGCCATATAGTTGTTCATAATAGTTTCTTATAATCCTTTGTATTTCTGCATGGTTTGTTGTAACCTCTCCTTTTTTATTTCTGATTGTGTTGATTAATTCTTCTCTTTTTTTCTCTTCATGAGTCTGGCTAAAGTTTTGTCAATTTTGTTAATTTCTCAAAGAACAGTTTAGATTAAGAGAAGTTGACCTAAAATTTGATAGATTTTTTTTTCCAGTGGGATTTCATAATTATAAATTGAGTATATCAGATAATATGAAATTATATCTCATATGTAAAAATATAAATGAGTTTTTGGTTGACCTTTGTTGGGTTTTATATTTAGGTTTTTAAAACCTTTTTTAGATATGAAAAAATTAAGGCATTTGACATTAATACAATATCAGGCTTAGAGTGACAATCATATGTCATCTATCTTTTAGTGATTAGATGAGAGAACTATGGACATGTATCTTTTTCCTTAATTTATATTTATTGAACACTTTTTATATTTAGTAAATGTTTCTTAACCACAGTGCAGCAGTGGGGGAAAAAGATTAGAAAAACCCTTTACCTTCTTCTTTCTCTTATCTTTTTCAGGTTATATTATATAACAATTTGTTTCTTCTCTTTTAGTGAAACCCATAGAAGCTCCACTCTCTTGCCATGAAACAACAGCAGAGTCTACAAACTACACCCAGAAATGGCAAGAGAAAAAGGAGAGAGCACATGAATTGGCAGCAGAGTAAATGAAGTTCCACAGAGAACTTGTGGAGCTCCTTCTTTAGCAAAGTCAAAGGCGACCCCCAAAAAGTGAGAAAGGAAGAGGTAAACAGAGTGCTTTTTGTTAATAAGCCCAGGAGACTATGGTTCAGTCCTGCACTTTGAGACCTATTTTTACTGCATGCAGTAGTATTTCATGAGATCAGGGGTTAGAACAGAATTGTTTCCTAACAGAAAACACTCCAATTTTGAAGAAAGTCCTATTTTTTTCCTTTTCTCTTCTTTATTTTTTTTTTCCTTATCAAGCAGCACAGTGTCTTTCATTGCAGTGACACTCTCTTTTATACCATAAAACAAAACCAGAAAACAAACAAAATTCAACTGAAATAGAGCAAAACTTCTCCTAAAGATTTGAGTCATATAGTGAATAGAGTTTCTGTCCTAAGTTTTGAAATTGCTTATTTTTGCATATTATTTATTTAGGCAGTCTGAGAATTTTAATATGATAGCCTATCTTATTGACACATACTGATATGTTTTTATTTTAATATTTAACAAGACAGAGACATCCATTCCTACTTCAGTTAACATGTATTGAATGCACATAATTTAAATTTCTCACTGTGAATCAATATTCTATACAAAGCTTTTTTTTTTTTCATTTCTAGTATAAATGCTTTCTCCTTTTCTCAATATTACATTTTAGGGCATTTCTTAATGATATGTACAGAGATCTCTTGTATGAAGCTCATAATGAAAACTTAATAAAATTTTTCTTGAGAAAACAAAACTTGACATATTATAGGTCCAAAAAACTACATGGATGCATGCAATAAAAGCAAAACTAAAGGAAATTATTTTAGTATCTATATATTTTTTTAATTAATGAAACACTTTATCATCATGTCCTGCACATGTCATGTCCATGCATATGTCACCATGTGCAAAATGGATATATTTAAACTAGTTTTGACATCCAAAACTACTGTGAAGTTACACAGGCTTCATTTTCTTAGAAATTCATTGATCTTCTAAAGACTTTTAAAGGTATACTATGTTGAACAATATAAGTCTTATGCATTAGTATAGTTCTTCTCAGTCCTGGAAATCTGGGATATAATAGGGAATGTCTTGTATATGCACTTAAGTGCATACACCTCAGAATCATGAGTTTCAAATTTGTCCTGAGCTCATACAAAAACTCACTCTCTAAAATAGTTACCTCAAAATGATGTTAGTTTTTGTCTTTTTTTATTTTCCAAATACTTGCCTTTTTAACCACTCTGTATATTACTATAGTGATATCTCAGCTGTATGAGTAGGGAAACCTGACTAGGAGAAAATAGTATATGCCTCCCAAATTGCAGATTCTGGAAAAGTACAGTTGAGGATCACGAGAACTTGTGTGGGAGTAGTTTGTAGGTTACAATATAGAAAAATTTAAAGATATAGAGGTCATTATTTACCCCAGATTCATGGTTCTAATAAAAAATAAATAATAAAGTACATGAAGTTGGTTCTAGTAATCTCTCTATATTCTTTAAGGCATATAAGTAATGAAAACTTTATATCAATATGATTGAGTTTCTGGAATTTATTTGACATTTCATTAGGAAGAGGCAGAAGACTAAGGGAGGTTGCTTTTTCAAAATATTTCAATGTATTTGACCTGAAAATCCATCATTTGCCTTTATTCTACTGAAGGGCCCAAGAAGACTTTTAATCTCTAAGACAATAAGGAATATACCGTTGGGGAGATCACCACTCTTTTATTTGATAAAATTAGCCAGTCTATATCAATTGTCATGAATTATTGATTTTACATATGTGTTCTATTGTATTTCACTAATAAGCAGGATGAAAATCTCTTTGTTTTCATATGACAAGGACAGAAATATACATGCATTGTTTTGCCTGTGGGTAATGTTAACTCTCCTGATCTCCTGCAGATACTTTAATTGTATTAGTATTCAGTAAAGCATCAACTGACCCAGAACCTTTTTGACATAATGCTAATTGGACCTGCCAAGCAGGAAGTAGCAAATCATCTAGGTGCCTTAATAACAAACACACATGTCAGAAGCTGTGAAATAAACCTTTCAATGATTCAGACATCTGCTAAATAAGTAGAATTTAATAGTATAGGTGTTGCTGAGACAATATCTAGAGTAAAGCAAATTTATCCTCTGGAGTAAAGTAATTTGAAATTAACTTGTATCTTTAAAAAAAATTCTTTGGTTTTAGTACATTTTGTGGACCTTTTTATACTGCAGTGGCAGCATTTATCTTTTGGAAGTCTAACTCTTAACTTATTTATCAATTGATATAGAACTTGTCCTGGGGAGGACAATCAGTCTCTCTCTTCAGTCATACCTGTGCTAGTACAATAGGTACATCAATACAGAAACATGAGGGCAGAGATGGTGATTATGCATTGGCTCTGGAAAATGGAATTAACTTTACCAAGTGTCTTCTATTTACTTTCACTGATGAATCCAGACAGAAGCACCATAGAATGTAGCTGGGATTTGATCTGACACCATTGTTTAGTGAGATTGGCCAGCAGATTGATTACATAGGTTCATTTTCTCTTTGAAAAGACAATGATTTTATCTTTCATTAAATTGAAAAGTACTGTGAGTATAGATTTGCATTTCTTACCTGCATTATCTCAGATTATAGTACCACTCAAGAGCTTATAGAACACTGAAGAACACAGCAAATATATATCCTAGTGAAGATCCACTTGTGTGAAAATAGACATGAAAAATAATTTCATTGTATAACTCAGTGTATTGATATAGCGTTTGGGAATCTGTAAATAATTTACGGCACATTAATACAATGAAGTAGTACATTTTATTTAAAATAAATGTATTAGATTTGTGTGTGTGTTCTCGGTAGCTTAGTTTTGTCCAGCTGTTTGCAACCCTATGCACTGTAGCCCATTAGGCTCCTCTGTCTATGGGATTCTCCAGGCAAGAATATTGGATTGGGTTGCCCTTTACTCCTCCAAAGGATCTTCCCAACCCAGGGATTATTCTATATTATCCTTAGTACACTTCAGATTTTTATTTAATATTTTGAAAATCAAATATATGTGAATATGTGAATATATCCCTAAAATTATCTGAAAATGTTACTGCTTTTAAACCAAACCTACATAATTTCAAGGACCAAAAAATATGAGAAATGTAAAAATGCTTCTCTGGTACATCTTCTTTTGAATGTGAAGCTGATATCCAATCAAGGCTGAAGATAATTACATTACTAATTGGAAAATAATACACTAAAATGTAATGTTAGGGCACCCTCAACAACAAATTGAGAGTATTACTATAAGATTTTAAGCACAGAACTGATATTTTTATGACAGGACTAGTCGAATATAATGTTTACTACATTGGCTTTTTGTTCTTTTAATTCTAATTTATTAGACCTCATTTTTATAATTATGCTATGAGGTCAATTTGTGCTCTATTTCTCAACAATAAAACACTGTCCTATATAAAATTTGAACCTTGAATGACTATTTCTGAAACCTAATATATGCTTTGCAAATAACAGGAGACTGTCACCAAATTACTCATTTGATCCAAAAGTATGTTCAGATCAGATCAAATCAGATCAGTCATTCAGTCCTGTCTGACTCTTTGCGACCCCATGAATCGCAGCATGCCAGGCCTCCCTGTCCATCACCAACTCCCGGAGTTGATTCAGACTCACGTCCATCGAGTCAGTGATGCCATCCAGCCATCTCATCCTCTGTCATCCCCTTCTCCTCCTGCCCCCAATCCCTCCCAGCATCAGAGTCTTTTCCAATGAGTCTTCACATGAGATGGCCAAAGTACTGGAAATCGCAGGGCTGATCTTCTTCAGAATGGACTGGTTGCATCTCCTTGCAGTCCAAGGGACTCTTAATAGTCTTCTCCAACACCACAGTTCAAAAGCATCAATTCTTCAGCGCTCAGCCTTCTTCACAGTCCAACTGTCACATCCATACATGACCAGAGGAAAAACCATAGCCTTGACTAGACGGACCTTTGTTGGCAAAGTAATGTCTCTGCTTTGGAATATGCTATCTAGGTTGGTCATAACTTTCCTTCCAAAGAGTAAGCGTCTTTTAATTTCATGGTTGCAGTCACCATTTGTAGGGATTTTGGAGCCCCCCAAAATAAAGTCTGACACTCTTTCCACTGTTTCCCATCTATTTCCCATGAAGTGGTTGGACCGGATGCCCTGATCTTTGTTTTCTGAATGTTGAGCTTTAAGCCAACTTTTTCACTCTCCACTTTCACTCTCATCAAGAGGCTTTTGAGTTCCTCTTCACTTTCTGCCATAAGGGTGGTGTCATCTGCATATCTGAGGTGATTGATATTTCTCCCGGCAATCCTGATTCCAGTTTGTGTTTCTTCCAGCCCAGCGTTTCTCATCATGTACTCTGCATAGAAGTTAAATAAACAGGGTGACAATATACAGCCTTGACGAACTCCTTTTCCTATTTGGAACCAATCTGTTGTTCCATGTCCAGATCTAACTGTTGCTTCCTGACCTTCATACAAATTTCTCAAGAGGCAGATCACGTGGTCTGGTATTCCCATCTCTTTCAGAATTTTCCACAGTTTATTGTGATCCACACAGTCAAAGGCTTTGGAATAGTCAATAAAGCAGAAATAGACATTTTTCTGGAATCTTTTGCTTTTTTTATGATCCAGCAGATGTTGGCAATTTGATCTCTGGTTCCTCTGCCTTTTCTAAAAGCAGCTTGAACATCAGGAAGTTCACGGTTCACGTATTGCTGAAGCCTGGCTTGGAGAATTTTGAGCATTACTTTACTAGCGTGTGAGATGAGTGCAATTGTGCAGTAGTTTGAGCATTCTTTGGCATTGCCTTTCTTTGGGATTGGAATGAAAACTGACCTTTTCCAGTCCTGTGGCCACTGCTGAGTTTTCCAAATTCGCTGGCATATTAGGTACAGCACTTTCCCAGCATCATCTTTCAGGATTTGGAATAGCTCAACTGGAATTCCATCACCTCCACTAGCTTTGTTCATAGTGATGCTTTCTAAGGCCCACTTGACTTCACATTCCAGGATGTCTGGCTCTAGGTCAGTGATCACACCATCGTGATTATCTGGGTCGTGAAGATCTTTTTTGTACAGTTCTTCTGTGTATTCCTGCCATCTCTTCTTAATATCTTCTGCTTCTCTTAGGTCCATACCATTTCTGTCCTTTATCGAGCTCATCTTTGCATGAAATGTTCCTTTGGTATCTCTGATTTTCTTGAAGTCATCCCTAGTCTTTCCCATTCTGTTCTTTTCCTCTATTTATCTGCACTGATCACTGAAGAAGGCTTTCTTATCTATTCTTGCTATTCTTTGGAACACTGCATTCAGATGCTTATATCTTTCCTTTTCTCCTTTGCTTTTCGCTTCTCTTCTTTTCACAGCTATTTGTAAGGCCTCCCCAGACAGCCATTTTGCTTTTTTACATTTCTTTTCTGTAAACAATACCAGCTGTGGATGTGACTGGTGATAGAAGCAAGGTCCGATGCTGTAAAGAGCAATATTGCATAGGAACCTGAAATGTTAGGTCCATGAATCAAGGCAAATTTGAAGTGGTCAAACAAGAGATGGCAAGAGTGAATGTCGACATTCTAGGAATCAGCAAACTGAAATGGATTGGAATGGTTGAATTTAACTCAGATGACCATTATATCTACTACTGCAGGCAGGAATCCCTCAGAAGAAATGGAGTGGCCATCATGGTCAACAAAAGAGTCTGAAATGCAGTACTTGGATGCATTCTCAAAAATGACAGAATGATCTCTGTTCATTTCCAAGGCAAACCATTCAATATCACAGTCATCCAAGTCTATGCCCCAACCAGTAATGCTGAAGAAGCTGAAGTTGAACAGTTCTATGAAGACCTACAAGACCTTTTAGAACTAACACCCAAAAAAGATGTCCTTTTCATTATAGGGGACTGGAATGCAAAAGTAGGAAGTCAAGAAACACCTGGAGTAACAGGCAAATTTGACCTTGGAATAAGGAATGAAGCAGGGCAAAGACTAATAGACTTTTGCAAATAAAATGCACTGGTCATAACAAACACCCTCTTCCAACAACACAAGAGAAGACTCTATACATGGACATCACCAGATGGTCAACACCGAAATCAGATTGATTATATTCTTTACAGCCAAAGATGGAGAAGCTCTATAGAGTCAGCAAAAACAAGACCAGGAGCTGACTGTGGCTCAGACCATGAATTCCTTATTGCCAAATTCAGACTTAAATTGAAGAAAGTAGGGAAAACCACTAGACCATTCAGACCCAAATCAAATCCCTTATGATTATACAGTGAAAGTGAGAAATAGATTTAAGGGCCTAGATCTGATAGATAGAGTGCCTGATGGACTATGGAATGAGGTTTGTGACATTGTACAGGAGACAGGGATCAAGACCATTCCCAGAGAAAATAAATGCAAAAGTATGTTATGAATGGTGAAATATATCTGTTTATATATTGAGAATAATTTTCTTTTCTTTAGTTAATTTAATTATAGACAAAAATTTTCATTCTTTCTAGACCTGAAGAATGGATATAGTCATCTTTAAAACTGGAAATATGGTTGACCTATGGCACTTCATGGAAAATAGATGGGGAAAAAGTGGAAACAGTGTCAGAGTTTATTTTTGGGGGCTCTAAAATCACTGCAGATAGTGATTGCAGCCATGAAATTAAAAGAGGCTCCTTGGAAGGAAAGTTATGACCAACCTAGACAGCATAAAAAGCAGAGACATTACTTTGCCAACAAAGGTCCGTCTAGTCAAGGCTATGGTTTTTCCAGTGGTCATGTATGGATGTGAGAGTTGGACTGTGAATAAAGCTGATCGCCGAAGAATTGATGCTTTTGAACTGTGGTGTTGGAGAAGACTCTTGAGCGTCCCTTGGACTGCAAGGAGGTCCAACCAGTCCATCCCAGAAAAGATCAGTCCTGGGTGTTCATTGGAAGGACTGATGTTAAAGCTGAAACTCTAATACTTTGGCTACCTCAGGCAAAGAGTTGACTCATTGGA
Organism: Bos mutus; assembly: GCF_027580195.1. Classification (NCBI taxonomy): domain Eukaryota; kingdom Metazoa; phylum Chordata; class Mammalia; order Artiodactyla; family Bovidae; genus Bos; species Bos mutus. The sequence goes on along the minus strand of NC_091628.1, from coordinate 38,794,163 downwards.
AAAGACCCTGATGCTCGGAGAGATTGGGAGCAGGATGAGAAGGGGTCGACGGAGTATGAGATGGCTGGATGGCATCACCGACTCAATGGATATGAATTTGGGTAAACTCCGGAAGTTGGTGATGGACAGGGAGGCCTGGAGTGCTGCAATTCATTGTGTCACAAAGAGTTGGACATGACTGAGCAACTGAACTGAACTGATAGCACTATATTTTGTATAGCTGACAGTGAAATGGAGGAAATATATATATATATTCCTCCTTATATTGATATTTTCAAAGCAAAAAATAATTTCTACTGGCATCTGGAAATGGCTAGGGTAGTTAGCACTAAATTTCAAAGTGATAAACCAGATATACTGCTGTACTATGAAGTAATAGATTGTCATATAAATAGGAAAAAAAGAAACATTATATGCTTATTTGGCTTTCTTTTATATGAATGGTTTGTAGAGTTTTCTGACTATTGGGAATAAAAGTGTATTTTTCGTAGAAATTTCAAGCTATATCTTTTAGCACTACTTCTTTTTGTTACATACATTAATCTCTTGATGATTCACTTATACTAATCCCAAATATAAAAATTTTCAATCTGACATGGTACATTCTCTCTATAATACTATTAGCACAAGAATAGATATATATCTGTTGATTGCAGTTTTCAATTTTATAGAAAATGACTATCTTTTTGTTGCTAAAACAAAAAGTAAGTAATCATTTGAGCAAAATTAATAACAAACTAAAGATTGTCAAATATTTTTTAGCAATTTTATTTGCTAGTCAAGACTTTCTTAAAACTGTGTTCCTAGAATCTTTATATGTGTTAAAGAAGGATTATTGTTCTTATCTAGCATGTAACTTTCAAGGTAAGCAAGTTTTCCTTATGATCTGACTAACTTATTACATGTGGTATATCCAATATCTCTTCAATATCACTTTCCTCAGACAATTAAGGAACACAAATTGTGTTCAGAGTAGGCAGCATGAGTTAGTTTAATATCTGTAAATTAAAAAATAATGTTGAGTATTTATTAAATTGAAAGTTTAAATAAATGTTCAACTTTATAAGTTCTCATGCTGAATCCCCATGATCCTTTAGCCAAATGATAACACATTTTTGCAATAGAACATTGTAGCTAGATAGGTCTTAAGTATATTTCAAGAAAAATTATAATTCACAACCTTGATCCTGATTATATTCTACTTCTTTCTATTTTGCTTTTTGGTTTTGGGGGGGTGTCACTTTCCATTTCTGAGATATTTTCTGCTTTAAGATAATAAAGAAACATTTAATATTCAAATTATTATTTTTATAAATATAGGAAAGAGCTTAAATCTTACACGTTTTCACAGCCCCAGGTCTATCAAAGTATTTTAGAGATAGTTGAAGTTCTACTGATTAAAACTTATTAATTAACTAATTAAAACCAAATAAGTAAAATCTGGATATACAATTAATATTATGTCCATTCTTTCTGATACACTTCACCTGAGTCCCTGATGATTTCTGATTTAAAAAAAGGCCAGGACAGAGTTTTCATAAGCAATGATATCAAAACAGAAATGATTATTCTCATCACAAAGTAATGACACAAAAATGGAAAGATTGCTCCTTGAAAGAAAAATATGCCCATAGTTGACTGTGAAAATTATGGAGAACTTAGTTCCAACAGAAGAGAATGGCGATGTGAAGGGAGATGGAAGCAGGCAGCACACAAATAAGAACTGAAAACTGTTTCCAGCACTTTGTCATGAGTCAATTCTGAGAAACTGCAGACAGAGCAGGGAGGCTTGCTGCAATCAGAAACTGGAGAGTTTTAGAGCTAAGTATTTGGGCCTAAGGTGTCCCCAAGAAGCAGAATTGCAAACAGTGACAAGCTCTGCAAATAGCAGCTGCAAATCAAAGAGCAATCTCCATGTGTGCACAGTGTGGAAGGGACTGGAGCTTAAAGATTGGTCTCTTCCGCTTCACCTGCACACACAAACAGGCATCACTGACAGGAACATCACATTTGAAGGACCCAGGGAAATTCTATGTATTTATCTACTTGTATCTTTTTTACCTAATGTGAGGCAGTTTTATTAGGAAGGGTTCAGTTTAATAAATCTAATACATAAATGTAGAAATAAGACTGTGTTGTAAGAAAAAATTTCTGTGGTTGATTTTAACCTCTAACAAAGACATTTTAATTTGATCCATTTCAAAACAGCAACAGCTCCCAGCATATCAGCCCAATAGTATTTTATAATTATATGCCTGTATTTTTGAAACAGTAGGATGCTGAATCAGAACTGTCATCTCTGGGGAACACTGTGATGTGTAACCTGTGTTATGCATCACATTCCCTGAAAATATGAGGAAAACTAATTCCATTCTGGGAAAGATAGAGTGACTCTGATGCAGTTCATATTTAGAATACCTCTAAAAAGAAGATAATGAAACTATCTATATAATATCCAAGCATTTTCAGTTTCTAAAAAATAAGAGTAATTTGATATTCTTAATAAGTTTGTGCTCTCTATTCTTTTTAGAGATACTAGGGGGAAAATAGAGAATGAAGGATCCATGTTGGGAAAATGATTACTAGAACTGAAATTATTTTTACTCAGCTTCAGTGTAAAATTCCCTTAGGTACATTTCATTTGTGGGAGCTGGAAAGGAGAAAGAAACACCACTAGCTTCAAATCCATTTTTGGCTTCTATCTCTGTGCAAGTGAATTAGTTAAATATTTTCTTTTACGCAACAAAAAGTATAACAGGAAAAATTCATTTAGTCATTAGCAGGCCTTTATTAACACTCTTGTACTGCTCACAGTGTTAGTCACTAAAGACAAAGAGACATGAATAAACCAACATGCCTGCCCTTGTAGAGGTCACAGCCTAGTAGAGGAAGAAAGAAGTGTTAACAAGTACATTGTATTAAGGAACGCTGTCATGTAGGAATGCCCTGTGTTTGGGGGCCACAGAAGAAGCATCTAATGTTTTCTGTCAGTTGGGGAGAAATAGGGATTGAATAAATTAGGCTTCACAGGAGAGGCAATATTAAACCTCTCTTTGAAAGATGAATAAGAATTTTTATAACTGATAAGGAGGCCAAAATGAAGGGCAGGAACACTTCAGGCTTTGGGAATATAACTCACAAATAAAAATAAACATTTTTCATATGGAATGTGTGTATTTCCTGGAGACTAAAGCTTAGATCACAAGAATGAACTTTGCAAGTAGGTGTATTCATAAAAACACTAAAACTTTTTTTTTTAAATAATATATTGCCCCCTCCAGTTTGTGAAAATATAATCAATCTTGCTCTTTGAACATAGAGTCATCATTAATAGTGGAAAGGGCATCAACTTTGAGGTCTGGTGAACTTGATTTGAGATACTACCTCAATCACTTATGAGCTAAGTTATTCTCAGTCTGAATTTCCTCAGATGTAAAGCTGTAGTGAAAGTTATACTTTGTCATGTTTGAGACAAAGTAAAGGAGGTATTTTTCCCAGAAGTGAGAGCACAAACTACAGGTAGAAAAATATACTGGAGTATGGCCTCTGATCTTCCTCATAATTTTTCTCATTTCTAAAAACCACTTTTTACTGTGGTTGTATAATTTTGCTTTAAAGCTTCAAGGTAAGTATGGCTTTTGTTTTTACAGCTAAGGTAATACTTTTAATCAAAATATACTATATCAACTTTCTTGGAATCAAGTTCATATGGAAAATATGCAGTTGAATATGTAGGAAAATAAGACTAAACACTGATTTTGAGACTTAGAGGCATGGTCTTCCTTTCTCAATCTTACCTGTCTCAACTAAATATCTCAGCTGTGCCTGCCTTTTGTTATTCTTTTTTTTTTCTCATTCCAAATAATTTGTTGATTTCTCTTTAAGGGAATTGTTAAGCAAAATCAAGAAATGCAATATTTTAGTCCAAGTTTCCTGTATTTTTCTTAAGTCACTGATCATTAATTTAGATGACAAGCAATAAAGAAATCTGTGGAATAATTATGGCAATCATTCTAGAAAAGGTACATGTATCTAGTTAATATTTTTATTGATATGAAAACTTAAGATAAATGTTACTAGGGTGGGAGAATGTGCCTTGAAATGAACCTTACTGACTAGAACTTAGAGAATACATATGATATTTAAACAATCTGGATGTCCTCTGAAATGTGATTTTCTTGTCTAGAGAATGTTGATTGCTTTACTTCTCAATTTACTAAAAGAAATGACATCAGTGATATTTGCAATAGTAGCAACAATTGAATATTTTCTGCTTATATTATCAAATCTAAGCATTATAACATTGTTATATCCAGTTGTGGATATTGTCATTATCCACATTTTTCAAGTAAAGAGCTTCTGAAATCATATAGGGAGTAAGGGGTGGAGCCAGTTTTAGAATGCAGGTTTATCTGACTCCAGTCTAGAGCATGTCTTCAATGCTATAGTGCCTCTTATTCTCCCTGGATTGTTATTAGAATGAAATGAAATACTGTTCTTAATCTTTTTTCCTTTTTATTACTCAAGATTATGCAATATCTTAAAAGTTCTCTTGAAATTCCTCTTCTACTTTGTGTCTCTGATTTCATTTTCCCAGAAAGACTCACTGAAGTTTTCCTAGTTACTAAGTTTCTATACTTTCTCTGGGTACAGACTTTTTTACTATTGTTTTCTTGTCTCTTGTCCTTCTATCTTATCTATGTTGGCAAGCTCAGCTCCAATGGTTGTCCCAAACAAATATAAGAGGGGGCCTTATTTAGCCAATATTGAGCACCAACCTTGGCCTTATGTTGTTTTATTCTTATATAGGATTCAAATATTTCACTAGACCTTTGACTTAGTATGTTTCTTCCTCACTGGGAAGCTGGATCAGGTTAATTAGAAAATGACTTCAGATAACTTGAGAGATATCATATCATTTCAGACTTAAGAATATACCTTCTTTTAAATCATTAACCTTGAATTAAATTTATGCAAATCAATTCTTATTCAGTAAATTTATTTGTCCTAGTCTCTTTACTAGGGCTTCCCTGGTGGCTCAGAGGTTACAGCGTCTGCCTGGAATTCAGGAGAGCTGGGTTCAATCCCTGGGTCGGGAAGATCCCCTGGAGAAGGAAATGGCAACTCACTCCAGTACTCTTGCCTGGAGTCTCCTTACTGCCTAAGTAGCTTTGAAGATAAGCCAAACATTTTTAGATTTGGGCCCTGCAGGATGACTACTAGCTTTAATTGTTCTTGCATTGCTAGTTTATTGGGCCTAAACATTATAACAGGTTTCATCCCCAAACTCACCATTTATATTCCTGAATATTTCTATGATCTTTATATATACAGGGCATCCCTGGTGACTCAGTTAGTAAAGAGTCTGCCTTTAATGCAGGAAAGGCAGGTTCAATCCCTGGGTCAGGGAGATCCCCTGGAGAAAGAAACAGCAACCCACTCCAGTATTTCTGCCTGGAGAATTCCAAGGACAGAGGAGCCTGGTGGGCTACAGTCCATGGGATCACAAAGAGACACAATGGAGTGACTAACACTGTATATACATTTTATAAAAATTATATAATATTCTTTCCTCAAGAGGTCTAGCAGAGGGATTGGGTCTTGGATCATTTTATCCATCAAATAGGGGATGAATAATATATATTTAATAATTTTATAGAATGTCACTGTAAAGTCATTTTAATCCAATTATCATTGTTTATATTGTGACAACTAATGCCAGGATCATTTCCGGGAAATATTGAAAGTAATAGAGATAATTAGTATAAGAAAATTGGTAACTACCTCTAGCCCTTTTTTCTTCTTAAATTTAGAAGAGGATGGTTTTCTAAGAAGTATCATATATTGTTGAATAACATTTGTAGGTCATATCAACATTAGATTATTTCAATTCAATATCCACCCAAGTTAGTATGTATTTCATTTTTAAAATTTGACTGAAAAACAAATTCACTCAAACATGCTTTACACACTACCTTTTAGAAACTTTAATCTAAGTTCCACAATTCTAGTCAGATAGTAAAATAACTGCACAAAGGTAAAATGAACAGTATTACTGGATATCTATGTAAATAGATTAAATTAAAAATAGATTGACATTTTGAAAAATTTGTTTTCACTTTGCTCTAAGAGAGTTTTAATTTAGGACGAGCTATTGATCAAAGGCTTTCTCACCAAAGTCAGGTTTCTTTGGAGTTTCCTGTACCAATGTTTTATCTCTCTTTCCAGTTGTACTATTATAGGTATTTGCTTCTTAAGAGATGTAACATTGTATGGCCAATGCCATGGCAAAGAAAGAAAGGTTTAGATATAACCACTGACTCTGTGGACATGAATTTGAGCAAACTCTGGGAGATAGTAGAGGACAGAGGAGCCTGGTGTGCTGCAGTCCATGGGATTGCAAAGAGATGGACATGAGTTAGCCACTGAAAAACAACAGTATGGCCAATATTTACCATGATTTCCTTTCTAATCACTACTTGAAGTTAAACACTACCTTTCTACACATGGCAACACGTATATCCTGAATAAAATGAAACAAGATGGCCTCTGAGTTATAATATTGATACTTACTAATGTATAAAGGATCAGAAACACCAATACAGTATATTAATACACATATATGGAATTTAGAAAGACAGTAATAATGACCCTATATTCAAGACAGCAAAAGAGACACAAATATAAAGAACAGAGTTTTAGACTATGTGGGAGAAGGTAAGGGTGGGATGATATGTGAGAATGGCATTGAAACATGCATATTACCATATGTAAAATAGATGACCAGTGCAGGTTCAATACATGAATCCAGGGTACTCAAAAGTGATGCTATGGGACAACACAGAGGGATGGGGTAGGGAGAGATATGGGAGAGGTGTTTGGGATGGTGGGACACATATATACCCATGGCTGATTCATGCCAATGTGTGGCAAAACCACAATATTGTAAAGTAATTAGCCTCCAATTAAAATAAATAAATTAATTTTAAAAAGAAAGAAAAGTGAAAAATTATAAATTATGCTATGTTCTTTAACAATTAAATGGAAAATATCATTAACATTTAGATAAATAATGTAATGTAAAGAGTAACAATTGACATAGAAGAGATATTAACCCTGAAAGCTTGTTTATTTTTTGACATGAGAAAATAAATGTAATATTTATGTAAATTACTAAAGATATATTAACTATCTTTAAACTCCCATTTGAGTGAAAGATTTTAATAAAACTGGCAATAATTTTTACTTGCCTCTGTTAACCTATGAAACTTACCTGCATAAAAAGGTAAGGTACTTTTTTTAGCTTACTTTGTTTTTTTCTGATGGTAGTAAGTTTAATATAACTGATTTTCTGCTCCAGTTTCTTTATGTATTTGTTCTATAAGCAGAAAATACAGCAAACTAACTTAAAGGTGATTCTATTTTGGAACTGTCTTTTAAGTCACATAATGAATTTTATTTAATTTTAGAAGTGTTCTCAAACTGTATCATTCATCAGTCTCAGTAACTTGATAAACCAAAATCTATTAGCTAAATCAAGTTTATTTTTAGACATCATTTCAAATCCCATACATGAATGGTATTCTGAAAAAAAATTGTTATAGGAAAGCAATTTAATCTTATCTGAGTCTGTTTTATTTCATGTAACTTTTTGGGGTTTGGAAAAACAATTAAAATGAAAGTAGCTCTTCATGCATTCCATCTGGATATGTGTATTGCATTCCATCTGGATGTGCATATATGCACACAGATTGGCATGAAGTCATAGGGCTTTCCAGGTGGTGCTAGTGATAAAGAATCTGGTTGCCAATGCAGGAAACACAAGAGATGCCAGTTTGATCCCTGGATTGGGAAGAGTCCCAGAGGAGGAAAATGGCAACCCACTCCAGTATTCTTACCTAAAAAATTATATGGACAAGAGGATCCTGACAGGCTACAGTCCATGGGCTCATTAAGAGCAGGACACAACTGAGTAACTGAACATACATACACATAAATATATGTTTATGCAACAACCTCAATAGAAAATTAGTCAATGTAATAATGTTTATCTCATGAAATAACATTATGCAATGTCTTACATGCATGAACCATCTCTAGTTTATAAGTACTATGTACATACTGAACCTTCTACTGATGAATTTTACTATTGATTCATTTCCTCTCAAATATGATAGTACACATTAAACTCAATTCAAATCAAGAGATATTTATTCAACAACTATTATTTTGCAAGACACTCTTCAAATACACAAGGCACTCTTTAAACATAATTCCACACAGAAGCAAATTTGATTATAGTCATATAGTCAATATGAGCTTAGAATTTTCTATGCTTTAGGCTCTGTGTTTAGTTTTAGAAATAATCTTAAGAACAAGTATGATCTGATATCTGTTTTTGTAAAATTTATAATTTGGGAAATTCTTTACCATTCTACTAACAAAAGATAAAAGAAAATAATTTGAAAGATAGAAAATATTAATTAATACTTCATTATTAACTAAGATATTTATTATCCATTAACTCATCATCTAACTTTTGAATTGTAATGAATATGGAATGTGACATGTCTTTTTTTTATTTTATTTTTAAACTTTACAATATTGTATTAGTTTTGCCAAATCACATTCAGTTAACATAAATTTATTATGATAAATATATTTTGCTTTTTACTTCCATGTTATCTGATAGCATACACATGTAACAAACCATTGACTACTTACTTGAACAAGATTTATGTGTATTTTTCCATTGATATTTCAACTGAAATATTACTGTTAATTCACTTGAAAAGAAGCTGAAAAGCTTAGAGTTGTACAGTTTAGATTAACAGTTTTAAGTCATTTACTTTCTTTTTCAGAACCTCTGCTGCTGCTGTTGCTAAGTCACTTCAAAACTTCAGCAAGTTAAATAATTATTAGTAAAAGTTTATGTATTTTGAACATTGGTAGTATATATTTTATTATAGGGCTTTCCTGGTGTCTCAGTGGTAAATAATTTGTCTACCAATAAAGGAGATGTAGATTTGATACCTGAGTAGGGAAGATCCCTAGAGAAGGAAATGGCAACCCACTCCAGTATTCTTGTCTGGGAAATCCTATGGATAGAAGAACCAGGTGGGTTACAGTCCATGGGGTCACAAAGACTCAAGCATGACTAGCCACTGAGCATGCTCATAGTATACATGTTATACATAATGTGTATACAATACATCCTATACATATTACATACATATATATACATATTAACTATACTGTAGATGGTGACTGCAGCCATGAAATTAAAAGACGCTTGCTCCTTGGAAGGAAAGTTATGACCAACCTAGATAGCATATTCAAAAGCAGAGACATTACTTTGCCAAAAAAGGTTCGTCTAGTCAAGGCTGTGGTTTTTCCTGTGGTCATGTATGGATGTGAGAGTTGGACTGTGAAGAAGGCTGAGTGCCGAAGAATTGATGCTTTTGAACTGTGGTGTTGGAGAAGACTCTTGAGAGTCCTTGGACTGCAAGGACATCCAAACAGTCCATTCTAGAGATCATCCCTGGGATTTGTTTGGAAGGAATGATGCTAAAGCTGAAACTCCAGTACTTTGGCCACCTCATGTGAAGAGTTGACTCATTGGAAAAGACTCTGATGCTGGGAGGGATTGGGGGCAGGAGGAGAAGGGGACGACAGAGGATGAGATGGCTGGATGGCATCACTGACTCAATGGATGTGAGTCTGAGTGAACTCCGAGAGTTGGTGATGGACAGGGAGGCCTGGCGTGCTGCGATTCATGGGGTCGCAAAGAGACACGACTGAGTGACTGATCTGATCTGATCTGATCCTATGTTGTGATATACATAATAGATCAATTAAAGATAATAAAATATTTTATTATACAAACAATGGGAAATTTATTAATATAATTTAATTTAGAATTCATTACATGTCCATTTAGGCAATACTTCTCAAACATAAAAGTGCATAAAAAAAAAAAAAAAGAAAGTGCATATAAACTCGAGAAGAACTTCTTAAAATGCAGATTCCTGAGCCCAACTTCCAAAGATTTTCATCCAATATGGTTGAAAGCCTGCATTTCCAACTTTAAGGTAACACTGACTTTGGTGTAAGGAGCATTACACTAGATTTAAAATTTTCTATTAGATTATAATCTACCTGGGAGTCTTGTATTTTAGCATTTTTCTTTTTCAAACTTCATTTGTTATCAAAGAAAAACAACTGAGATACAGGAATACTTACATCAAGATTGCATATGCAACTATAATGTCAAACTTAAGAGATCATATCTACACGTCTTACTGGCTAAGGAGGGAAAAAACCAGCATTGTATGGGGATCCTACCTGAATTTGTATTCCCATATTCATAAGCATGAACAGTCCTACATTTAGAGCTGTATCCACTAAAAGTTAAAAGATGTTACTCAAGGAGCATCAAGGAATTACACAATGCAGGAATTAGTTTCTGCTTGGATTTCTAAAACAAAGTCCCTAAGTATAAACTTAGCTGCTAAATCTTGCAATCACTCCTTGTAAGGAGAGGTGGGGAACATGGAGAGACTGGCATCATATTGCCCCCTTTTTGTTATTTTACAAGGCAAGCAGTAAATATTTAAGAATCTTCTGGGAGGAAATTTTTTTCCCATAGAATTCATTTGAAGAAGACAACACTTAAAATTTTTATTTAAAAGAAAATAGTTGGTGCAAAAACAATGTTCATAAAATACAGGGCATTTTATATAAATCTTGTAAAAAAAAAAAAAAAAGCCAAATACACAAGAACACTGTTGGTTTCTCATAATTTAATTGATACCAGAGCAGAGTGTGTTACTTTCTTCACCACCAGGATAGAGGTTCGGACAGATGTTTTAGTGAGGAGGAAGTGGATATTTATAAAATAATTCACTAAATAAGCTTTATAGTGAGTTGTGAATGAATTTGTAGACAATGCATACAGTTAGTTTAAGAAAGCACTTAGACATTCTTGGTAAGAGCTCTGACAGCAAAATATTTCAAAAATTTTCAGATATGCTTTTAAATTTTGTTTTGGAAAATTCTCCATTGCAGTTATAATGAAGATTCCAGCCCTAGAGTGAGCAAATATATATGTTTTAAGTACATCATATATAATTCTGTAATAACAAGGCTTATTTATTTAGGTTATTGTTGTTTAGCCCTAAATTGTGTCCCTCTCTTTTATGATCCCAAGTACTGTAGCCTGCCAGGCTCTTCTGTCCATGGGGTTTTCAAGGCAAGAATACTGGAGTGGGCTGCTATTTCCTCCTCTGGGGATCTTCCCAACCCAGGTTAGGTCTCTTCCAGACCCAGGGAACAAACCTGGGTCTCCTGCATAGCAGGTGGATTCATTACCCCTGAGCCACTTGGGAAGCCTCTATTTCTCTGGGTACTTATAACTTATAAATCACCATGTATTCATGGCTATTTTGTCCTTTTCCTTTGTCAGCTTCCTGAAATAGTAGCTGTGATTTCTGAGGGTTGAAAATCATCTTAGCTATATATTTTGCTATTCTATTCTAATATTCATTTTCCTTTTAAGTAAAAAAGACTAAAACAAAGCACTTAATAATGATAGTCAGATCTTGTTTTTCTCAATTCTCATTATGACTAACCCAGTTTCTTTTACAATGATTATGAATACTTTAAAAGGCAAAACTATAGCACAATGGTATTTTGTTTAATAGATGTCTGAGTTTCCATTTCCTAGTATTTCTGAGACAACCAATGTAGAGACTAAAATTATAGTGATTTTGAACCTGATATCTACTCTAAGATCTGCTTAAAGATACATTTCTACTGAAAATCCAAACTGCTAATGCTTTTCAATAATATCTGAGTGCTTTTATTTTTAAAATGGAGTAGTTATTAGAAAATTATGTAAAAGTAAATAGAAAAAAAGGGTATCAAAGATATCAAATGTGTGTGTATTATCACAACCCTGTGTTTGATGCAGAAGTACAATTTAACAGTTATTCCTACAGGAGAGAGCCATTCAGGAAACGCTGGAAAATTGTCCAGTCCATGTTAGTCACATGCCACACAAAAATGTATCTGGGCAAAAACTGCTAGAGGCCCTATACCTAATTACAAGTTGAGCTGTTTTCATTCCTTATAACCCTCTATTAGTTTATAACCTCCCAGTGTCAGAGAATTTTCTTGCTATAAATCCACTGAATCATTTCAACAACCTCTGGGTAAAAGCTGTACTAGTTCGATATATAAATCATCTAACAGGCTTTAATATTAATGTATGAGCTGTACAGAGTCAAACTAAATGTCATTATTAATGATATTTGAAGTTTGTGATGCTAACAATTAACCATGATATCATACTTTTTTTAGTTTTGGCAAAAGGAAAATGAAAGACTGAACAAATCGGTTAAGATGATAACAAAAGTGCAGTTAGGACTTTTAAAATATTCTTGCTCCAAAGGACCCCAAATTTTTTGTGGTTGGAAAAAGATTTTATAGGCAAAGAAAAGCACATCAATTTCATGTGCTAATGCCATCTCCTTTCATTCAACTCCTAAAAATGAAATCCAACTTTATTTTCTATGTTCATCATTCATAATGTCTTCTTTATCTCTTACTTTATCTCAACTCTTGCCATGGATTGACAAATTTATCAAAATCTGTGTGGCCAATGTCCAAATTTTATAACTATGTGTTGATTAGGTTAAAGTATTAGTCCAAATTATCAAATTATTTGAAGATCTATCACTTCTCTATTAACTTCTTGTGAAATAATAAACTGGTCTGTGTGTGTGTGTGTGTGTGTTTCTCCCCTATCACCATTTATACAAAAATGGTGCTTCATTAAGTTAAACTGCCTTTTCTTGAAGACTCAAGGATTTATAAAATTATTTCTTTCTAGGGAAGTGATATTTACATATACATGGGAAATGCATAGATAAGACTATACCATAAGCTCTCTGATCATGTTGTTGTTGTTTAGTTGCTGCTGCTAAGTCGTTTCAGTCCTGTCCGACTCTGTGCGACCCCATAGACTGCAGCCCACTAGGCTCCTCTGTCCCTGGGATTCTCCAGGCAAGAATACTGGAGTGAGTTGCCATTTCCTTCTCCAAGGTGTGAAAGTGAAAAGTGAAAGTGAAGTCGCTCAGTCGTGCCCAACTCTTAGCGACCCCATGGACTGCAGCTTACCAGGTTCCTCCGTCCATGGGATTTTCCAGGCAAGAGTACTGGAGTGGGTTGCCATTGCCTTCTCCAAGTCATGTCCAACTCCTTTGCGATCCTGTGGACTATAGCCCACCAGGCCCCTCTGTCCATGGGTCTTCTCAGGCAAAAATACTGAAATGGGTTGCCATTTCCTTCTCCAGGGGATTTCCTAACCCAGGGATTGAACCTGTGTCTCCTATGTTGGCAGGTGAATTCTGTACCACTGAGGCCCCAGGGAAGCCCTATGATAATTCTAGTAAACCATTAAGAATTATATGTTATAATTTATATTTAAGAAATTGCATTTATTTATAAATTCTTTCACCATGACTTATCAAGCCAATTGTTTTTATTAGCAAACAACTCATGAGCTTGTTTCTGCTTTGTTTTCTTTACAATTGCTGCCAGCATGTTGTAAGGTGCCAGCACCTTTATAATTGCTGAAAACTTATATATCATTTCAATTTTGTTAATAAAAACAGATCAAGAATTGAAATGCTTTATATCAAGACCTTAATATATCAGTCCTTAAATAAGCAGCATCATTACTGAAAAATAAAATGACACACTGTGTAACTTTGTATATTTTGATATTACTGATGATGTAGGAACTGCCTATGTTGCATTTCATACTATTTTATTAAGGTCGGTCTAGTCACATTCAGAAAATGAAGATCATGGCATCTGGTCCCATCACTTCATGGGAAATAGATGGGGAAACAGTGGAAACAGTGTCAGACTTTATTTTTGGGGGCTCGAAAATCACTGCAGATGGTGACTGCAGCCATGAAATTAAAAGATGCTTACTCCTTGGAAGGAAAGTTATGACCAACCTAGAAGCATATTCAAAAGCAGAGACATTACTTTGCCAAAAAAGGTTCGTCTAGTCAAGGCTGTGGTTTTTCCTGTGGTCATGTATGGATGTGAGAGTTGGACTGTGAAGAAGGCTGAGCACCGAAGAATTGATGCTTTTGAACTGTGGTGTTGGAGAAGACCCTTGAGAGTCCCTTGGACTGCAAGGAGATCCAACCAGTCCATTCTGAAGGAGATCATCCATGGGATTTGTTTGGAAGGAATGATGCTAAAGCTGAAACTCCAGTACTTTGGCCACCTCATTTGATATGTTGACTCATTGAAAAAGACTCTGATTCTGGGAGGGATTGGGGGCAGGAGGAGAAGGGGACGACAGAGGATGAGATGGCTGGATGGCATCACTGACTCGATGGACGTGAGTCTCAGTGAACTCTGGGAGCTGGTGATGGACAGGGAGGCCTGGCATGCTGCAATTCACGGGGTTGCAAAGAGTCGGACACGACTGAGTGACTGAACTAAACTGAACTGAACTATTTGTGGAAAGAATTTCAAAAAAGTTCGGAAGCCATTTGAAGTGTTTTACTCCTTATGGTTTTAAAATAAGCAATTCAACAAGAATAGGAAAATATAATTAGTGTTTAAATTTAAAGAAATATGATTTTATACTGTTACTTACTATTAAGTCTCTAGGTTATAATCTAATCCATTATTTAATGGAGTTTGAATGTTTTTTTTTTTTTTTGAACAAGTAAGAAAGTGTTTGTCTCAGAGTATTTGTTCCCAAAGTAATCCTTTTCTAGTGAGAAGGTCATTGGGGAATTAGGATCTGAGCTCTTATTAGAATAAACACTTTATCTATTTTTGCAGTATGTTTTATTTGTTGTGATCCCTGTGACTGCTCAGATAACCTATCTCCATTTTTATGCTTTGCTTAGACATCTATGTATCACCTTCTCCATAGAAGGTCAGTGGCTGAGGAGTCAGAAATGGAGGAATCAAAATTTTTCAGGTCATTCTGATATAGTGTTAGTGACTGTAAAAGATAATATTTGAACTTAATGGTATCAATTTAGAGTAACCAATAGAAAGCAAAGAATCTATATTAGCTAGGGATTATCTAGCCTAAGATTTACACACACAGGTGGTCAAGCTGAATGTTAATATCAGACAATCCAAGATTTGGTAGAAGGACATAAGAAATGCTTAGGCTGGTCCCATTTGATAAGGAAAAGAATGAGGAAAGCAAGGTACAAAATATTCTGTCTCCCCTTTACTTTCTCCAACTAATTTTTTTTTCTATTTTCATGACTTGAAAGGAAAAAAATTAATATTTCCTAAAACACGTTGATTTCATGAGCCAGCTTACATTACTGCAAAGGAGAATGAGGATCATTTTTCAATGCTAGTTAATCTGTCATCATGGATCCTCAAATGAGGAAAACTACCTTGTCTTTAATATAGTCATCAGCAGAAGAAAGTTTTTGAAATAAGGTTTTAACTTAAACATAGACTAAAATCTCCTTTATATTCTCCAGATAACATCTGGGAAATGTTTGCCTGGAAATAGTTATAAGTACTCCCCACCTGACTTTACTTTGTTGCTTACAAACCTGTTTTTGCTGTGTACTGATTTACACATGCTTTTGGGAATTATTTTCTTGCCCTTTAAAAAATAGCCATTTTGAAAGTTTTCTTCAAAGTGATGATGGTTTTCAATCTGATATACAATAATATAAATTCATTAAGATGAAGTTAATAACTCTAGACAATTAAACACACATATTAACCACTGAAATGAAAGATAAGTTTTGTTCTTCTAAATATCCAAAGTCATTTTAATGGTATAGAATCTTTAATAGTTACTTTGAAGACACATTTCTGCTTTTTACTCTCTCCTCCTTTGAGCAATGAAAAAAATGTGGTAAGTGCAACCATGATTACTTTCAACTTCATGTTAAACTAGTCTATGCATTAAAAACGTATAAGCTTCATCTTTCCCTTGAGGAAGTGAACATAGATTAAGGTTTAGTTCTGTGTGGCACCTTGCATTCCTTAAGAAATTACTGTACTGGATTTTCTTCCAATTTTTAGTCTACCACTGCAGAGTAGAGAAGCCGCTGCCTTGTTGCTCATGTTTTACTGTTTTCCAGCTCCCCCATGCTGTGCATCCCTGTCATATTATGCTGAGAAAAAGTGAAAGACTGAGTCCAGCAATGTGTTGCCTGTTTAACTGCTTGAGGAAGATGGCAGACCTCTTCCAATTCCCAATCTTCTTTCCCCTTGGCATCTGCACTTACTAGTGAAGAGGGCGGGCATCCTTCAAAAGTTCAGAAAAATGCTTTCTAAGGGGGACAAAAAAAATCACCTACACTTCTGCCATTTGCAGATATAAAGATTCTAAATATTTTCTTTTTATAACTACACCAATAAATAAGCATCACTATGTAAATTCATAAAGTTTTTTAATGAAGAAGAGATGTTTATCTGTTTATTAAATGAAAAAAACATTCTTTTCCTATACACAAGTAATTAATCTCCTGTCTTCGAATATTGTTGAGTATTGACACAGAGATTAGAAAAAAAAGTGGAAAAGAAAGGACATTATAAAAGACAGCACATGTCATATCAGAAAGGTAAGTAGAATGAGTCTCTGAAAAGGGAAAAATATAAAATTACTATTTGACAAATAAAAATCATGTTCCAGTTTTCCACCATACTCATCATGTCTCCTTGTTTGACAAATTTTTCAACTTAGTTCCTGTTGAATTCTTGGTATGCACTTGAATGTGCTGAATTTTGAACTATATAAAGTTCACATAATTTAGGCAAGCATTTATGCTCCTCCATTATGTACCCCTAATTTTGCAATGTATATTTCCTTATATGAAATTCTCCATCTGAAATTCTTCTTCTTTTTTGTTTTTTATGGTACACAACTAGCAATAGTCCAGACTTTCCATGCTCAGGATGCAGTGGTTAAAAAATATGACTTTCATTGTCACTACTAACATCCTGGACAAAGCCCTTAAATCCTCCTCTGGGTCAGCCTCTGAACACCCAGCTCACATGATGAGCCAGGCTCCTCCAGTCTCCTCCCACCCATACTGGGATCTAATAACATCTTTTGTAGGGCTCTCCTGTAGGAATGCTCTTCCTGTCGTGAAGATGTATCCTTCTCTCAGTTACAGCTTCTCCCAACATTAAGCTCTCTGCAGCACTCTCCTTCTTGCTCTCTTCCTGCAGTTTCAGATCACTCTGGCTCCAGTACCGTTGTACAAGCAGAGACTTCACTTTCCTGTGCTGCTGAGTTCAGAGCTCACTTGTCACTTCCTCCTGCTACCAGCTTCCTCGACTCCATGAGGGGTCGCCTCCCTAAAAAAAAAAAAAATGTGTTAAATCTGTAAGGACAGGATCATGAAATTGTTCCACTCTGATTGTTGTTAAATTTACACAGGTTTGGGAAATCTGCATCCTGTACTTGACTGTCACCTCCAGGTTATCACACCATGACATCTTCTCCAAATATCCCCTCCGTCCCCAGCTGAGCTGCTGAATGACTAAAATCCTGGCCAAGTTTCTGGGTCTTGCTTAGGAACTGAGTGACTATGGGCAATCTGCTTATACTCTGAGTGTCTGTAAGCAGGCAGTGGTGTAGCTGAGGAAAACTAAGTTCACACAGGGCCTCAAAACTCTAATCTCTCCACTCTCCATCTACACACTGATGACAGATTTAAAATCAAAGTGGAGCCTGATGGAAATCTCCGATGTGTTTTCAGACACATCCCTGAATCACTGAGAACTTGAATTTTCTCAACTGAATCACACTCAAAGAAACCAGCAGCTATTTTCAAAACTGTGTATCTGCTAACAGCTCTAGGGTCAACCTTGTAGTCCACTCAAAGCCCCCTCTCCCCAGCCCTGCAGTTAAGTAATCATTTGGAGCCCTAACCAATTGTTCTCTGCTTAACAAGCGCTTTTACTTCTTGCCAGCTCCAATCCTAATTCTCACAACCAAGGTATGTAACCTTGCAGGGTCTTTGCCTTGATATGCCTCCAGCTTGTACTCGAGGGAATGCAATCCAACTGCTTCTTGCACATGGGCCCTGGAATTTCAGTCCTAACAACCCGCAAATGAAGGCCTCTACTTCAATCAGGTCTTGGTTTCTGAAATTTTGGTTAACACCACAAGGTGCACGTGACTGAGACATCCTAGAAAGGATCCCACAGTGGCTTCACTGGGAGCTTCCTAACACAGAAGTATCAGTCTCTCTATCCTTGGGCTCAGGACAGAGTGGAGACCAGGCACCTGTGCTCTCAGCAAGCACTTATGTGACTTAGGACAAGGCCCCCCTGAGGGACTGGAACCCTAACAAAGGACATATTTTTACATAAGCAAAACCAGTCCGAATTACCTTGGAGGGAGATCCCTAAGTTGGGCCCACAACAGGGGCTTAGGATGCCTGCTGGTCTTGCCTCCTCCCTGATCCCCTCTTGCCTAAGTGGGCAATTCTCTCCGGGCTCACAGGTCTGGGTCCTCAGCCTGCTCTCTCACCACATGGTCTCCACCTGAAATTCTTTTATTTCTGTATCTGCAAATGCAAATTCTGTCTGTTTCAAAATTTTGATAAAATGTCCCTTATAACACCTATGCAAAATTGATTTTGTTAGAAGAATAAATATGTTATAAATAAATATATTATGCTTTTATTTATATTTAAATATGTTGTACTTAAATAATGGTCTTCCTTGATGACTCAGATGGTAAAGAATCTGCCAGAAAGTCAGGAGACCTGGATTCAATTCCTGGCTTAAGAAGATCCTCTAGAAAAGAAAATAGCAACCCACTCTAGTATTCTTGCCTGGAGAATTCCATGGACAGAGGAGCCTGGTGGTTACAGTTCAGGGGATCGCAAAGAGTTGGACAGGACTGAGCACTAACACTTTCACTTTCATTTCGTACTTAAATAAATATGTTATCCTTAAAAAGAGTATTCTATTTTTGTAGCAAAATAATAACTGACATAAATTTTAATTTTGATATGTCCACATCATCATATAAATGATCATTGCATTAAAGTACATTTAATACAGCTTGACAAAATCTGTAGTCTCCTGGAAAAAGAGTGATTAACATTTAGAAACAATTTTACTATAGTACAAATCATATATGATGTCTTTAAAATAAAAAAGTCATTTTTTGAGCTAGTATAAGGCACATCTCCTTCGTAGTTACTTGTTTGTTATGGCCCGTACAAAGCAAACTGCCCGTAAATCCACTGGCGGCAAAGCGCCACGCAAGCAGCTCGCCACCAAGGCGGCTCGCAAGAGTGCACCGGCCACCGGCGGCGTAAAAAAGCCTCACCGCTACCGTCCTGGCACGGTGGCCCTGCGCGAGATCCGAAAAAAATAAATAAATAAAAAATAAAATAAAAAAGTCAATTGAAAAACAATGCTAGTTGATACCTAAGGCAAAGACTACCATTCAACCAAGAGCAGAACCTCCAGAAACTTTGGCTCTTCAACACCATTAAATGGAACTTCAAACTCACAAAGCACATGATCTTCATTCCCAGGCATTTATAGTGATGAGTTACCAAATTGTTTGTCATTGCCTGACAAAGATCTCTAGCTTTTCAATATCTGATAGAAGTTTTCTCTCACTACTTGACTATTATGCCAGTACCACAATTTAGTTTTATATTAGAGTAATTCCAATTGTGTTATCAATACTGATGACTGAAGTGGCCTTGAGTGACAAAAGTCTTGTAAGACATCTCATTTAAATAAATGACAGCATCACTAGCATTAGAGCTCTAATCTGTAACAATAGGCTTTAATCTCTTCTGTGATGTTAAAGATCTGAACCTTTTGTTTTGGATTGCCTTAAGGTAGCTGTCAGATATTTAAAAGGGATAGGGAGCAAACAAGCAAGCAAGCTGAAAACAAAAACAAAAAAGGACTTACTAAAAAGTGCATACCGGAGGAAACTGAGTATGGCTACTTCATATGGAACAGACTTGAAAAAATATATCATATATACCATTTCTAAAATTTTTAATTTTGAAATTATTACAGATGCACAGAAATTTGCAAAGTTAGTGAAATAGGTCCAATGTATACTGAATGAAATTTCTCCCCATGGTAACTTTTTGCATAATTATAATACAAAATCAAAACCAGGATTTTGACATTGATACTATGTGTGTGTATAAGTTTATATCACTTTATCACTTGTGTAGATTTGGGTATTCACTACTGCATTCAAGATAACAAGTTATGTTATTACTGAAAGATCTCCCTCCTGTTATCTCTTTATAATCAGGCTCACAGGCTACCCCCAATATCACAAGATCTTGGCAAATACATTAGTATTCTCTCCAGAAACCAGGAGTCCATCTCTCTCCTACTCAGCTCAGTCTCCACCCTCAGCCTGTCCAGTTCTGCTTCAATCAGGAAAGAGCTTTTCAGAAAGCTGTCTTCCAGGATTTTCACCTGATCTTGGGTTTCTCTTTGAACTTTTGCAGGGAGAAGCCTGGGTATGAGTGGTATGTGCAGCCATGGTGGGAAACCAAGAGGGCCAGCTGATCTTTGGTGAGGAATTCACTGGTGATGTGGATGATGCCTCGTTGACATCGATTCCAGTGGTCGCTGAACAACTTCTTGATCTTGCTGCTGGCAAGGCTGGTCACCTCAACGAGCTGGTAGACCTCAGTATCATCGGGGAACTGGCTCTGCAGGAAGCTATCCTTGGGGTGTGTCTATCTTCTCCTTAGTCTCCTTGTCCAACTCCATAACTCTATGATTTCAGAAATTTTATAGAAATAGGATACTCTAGTACTTAATCTTTAAGGATTGGCTTTTTTTCACTTAGCATATTTTTCTTGTGATATATCCAGGTTGTCATGTGTATTAACAGTTATTTTAATGTTCTATATCAATTTTGATATAGATGTACCATTGTTTGTCTACCCATTTGCTCACGGAAGGACATTTGAGATGTTTCCGGAGTTTGGAAAAGCTATTTTGGCTATTATGAATAAAACTGTTATAATCATTTGCGTTCTGTGGATATAAATTTTGATTTCTCTGGGATAAATATTCAGGGATACAAGTGCTAGGCAAAATGGAAGCTATATGTTCAGTTTTTAAAGAAACTGGCAATCTGTTTTTCAGACTCCAGACTGGCTGTACAGTTTTACACTCTGGCATGCAGTGTATGAGTGCTCAAGTTTCTATCCTTGCCAAGATTGGATAGCACATTTTTGTTTTAATTTTAGCTATTCTAATAGATGTGTAGTGAAATTTAACTGTATTTAACTTACATTTCCCTAATGGCTAATAATGCTGAACATCTTTTCATGTACTTATTTGCCATATGCATATACCATTTTATGAAATATCTCTTCATGTCTTTTGCCCATTTTCTAATTGAACTTTTTTAACTGTTGAATTTTGAAAAATTCCAAATATATTTTAAATCTAAGTTCTTTATTTGATTTGTGCTTGTGACTTGAAAATATATTTTTCCTGTCTATAGTTTGAGTTTTCATCCTCATAATGGAGGTTTTCATAGAGCAAAGTTTCTAATTTTGCTAAGGTAAAATTTATTAATTTTGTTTTTAGACTACATTTTTTATATGAAAGTTCACTACTATATTGTTCTTAGGACTTGAGGTTCCTAGGTGCTCTTCCTTCTTCTCTTTAACTTTCAGAGTTACTTAACATCTGTTTGTACATAATGGACAAGGTTTTCTGTTGTTCAGGAGAAATAGGTAAAAGTAAGAAATAAACCTATACTACATTTCTGAGACAATTTTTCCCTGAAATAAACCATCTGTGCAGTCTAAAACAACAACAACAAAAAACAAAAAACAAAAACATCCTGGAATAGTTTGGCAAACACTAAAACAACTTTCATAGGAAACAGGCTAAGATTGTGTCCATTCTCTCATGTCCAATTCATGTGTATACATAGAAGATAATAAATGCCCAAATTGTCAACTCAAGGATTACTAGAAGATAATCCTCCTAAAAAAAGAGCATCCCTTTTTTTTTTTGGCCAGAATTATTGAGATATAATGTTGCAAATGTTTAAGGCATACAGTGTGATGATTTGATATGTGTGCTGCTGCTAAGTCACTTCAGTTGTGTCGGACTCTGTGCGACCCCATAGACGGCAGCCCATCAGGCTCCCCTGTTCCTGGGATTCTCCAGGCAAGAACGCTGGAGTGGGTTGCCATTTCCTTTTCCAATGCATGAAAGTGAAAAGTGAAAGTGAAGTCACTCAGTAGTGTCTGACTGTTTGCAACCCCACGGATGGCAGCCCACCAGGCTCCTCCATCCATGGGATTTTCCAGGCAAGAGTACTAGAGTGGGGTGCCACTGCCTTCTCCTTGATATGTGTATGTATATACACTGAATACCACAATTAAGTTTGTTGAAACATTGTTTACCTCACATAATTACCACTTTGTTGTTGCTGTTGCAATCATGGTAAGAATATTAAATCTATAACCTCATGGCAGCTTTCAATAAAATATAGTATTGTTAAATAACTATAATCACCATCTTCTACATTAGAACCCAGGAAATTATTTCTCTTCTAACTGGAAATTTGCAACCTAACCACCATCTCCCCATTTCCCCCACCCTCAGCTCCAAAAACTACCATTCTACTTTGTTTATATGAGTTAAATGATTTCCAATTGCACATACAAGAAAGAACACATATACCTGTCTTTCTCTGATTATTTTGCCTATCATAATGCTCTCAAGGTCCACTCATTTTGTTACAAACAGAATGAGTTCATTCTTATTGTAATAACTGAATAATATTCCATTGTATGTTCATAAGACATTTACTTTATACCTTCATCTATCATTTGGATCTTTCTTTAGGTTGTTTTCATGTCTTGGCTGTTGTGAATAATGCTGAAATGAACACAGAAGTATATATGTCTCCTTTAGACAGTGGTTTCATCCTCTTCAGCTACATACTTAGAAGTAGGATTGCAGCATCATCAGTTCAGTTCAGTCACTCAGTCCTGTCCAACTTTTTGCAACCCCATGGATTGCAGCACGCCAGGCTTTTCTGTCCATCAGCAACTCCTGAAGCTTGCTCAAACTCAAGTCTATAGGGTGGGTGTTGCCATCCAACCATCTCATCCTCTGTCGTCCCCTTCATTTCCTGCCTTCAATCTTTCCCAGCATCAGGGTCTTCTCCAATGAGTCAGTTCTTCTCATGAGGTGGCCAAAGTATTGGAGTTTCAGCTTCAGCATCAGTCCTTCCAATGAACATTCAGGCCTGATTTGCTTTAGAATTGGCTGGTTGGATCTCCTTGCAGTTCAAGGGACTCTCAAGAGTCTTCTCCAGCACCACAGTTCAAAAGCATCAATTCTTCGGCACTTAGCTTTCTTCACAGTCCAACTCTCACATCCATACATGACAACTGGAAAAACCATAGCTTTGACTAGATGGACCTTTGTTGGCAAAGTAATGTCTCTGCTTTTTAATACACTGTCCAGGTTGGTCATAGCTTTTCTTCCAAGGAGCAAATGTCTTTTAATTTCATGGCTGCAGTCACCATCTCCAGTGATTTTGGAGCCTCCCAAAATAAAGTCTCTCGTTGTTTCCACTGTTTCCCCATCTATTTGCCATGGAATGATGGGTCCAGATGCCATGATCTTAGTTTTCTGAATGTTGAATTTTAAGCCAACTCTTTCATTCTCCTCTTTCAGTTTCATCAACAGGCTCCTTAGTGCTTCTTGGCTTTCTACCATAAGGGTGGTGTCATCTGCATATCTGAGGTTATTGATATTTCTCCCAGCAATCTTGATTCCAGCTCAAAATTTAGTCCTTCTTTTCTTTCTGCCATAAGTGTGGTTGTCACCATATGGAAGCTTTCTGTTTTAATTTTTGGAAGAACCTCCATGCTGTTTTCTATAGTGGACACACCATTGTACATTTTTCCAAAAAGCATACCAGAATTCCCTTTCCTCCACATCATCACCAGTATTTATTATTTCTTGTCTTTCTGATAATCATTGTAATGGAGGTGAAATGATACTTCACTCTTATTTTGATTTGCATTTCCTTATGACTGGCTTCCCAGGTGGTGCTAGTGGTAAAGAACCCACATGCCAGTGCAGGAGATGTAAAAGATGCAGGCTCAATCCCTGGGCCAGAAAGTTCCCCTGGAGAAGGGCATGGCATCCCACTCCAGTTTTCTTGCCTGGAAAATCCCATGGACAGAGGAACTTGGCAGGCTACAGTTCACAGTTGGATACGACTGAAGCAACTAAGCATGCATGTATGAATGATGACTATTTTTTTCTTTGCTATTGAAATGTCTGAGTTTTTTATATATTTTGTATATCAACCCCTTATCAGATATATGATTTGCTTTGTTTTTTTTCTTAAGACAGTCTTGACAATTTGAATCTTTTGTGATTTCATAAAAAATTAATATTTTTCTGTGTCTGTGAAAAATACCACTGAAATTGTGATAGTGATTTTCTTGAATTTATATGGATTTATAGTATAGACATTTTAAAAATATTAACTTTTCCAGTTCATAAACTTAGATATCTTTCCATTTATTTATATCTTTGGTTTATTTAATTAATATCTTGTAGTCTTCAGTGATGTACTTTTCACTTTCTTGGATAAATTTATTTCTAAGCATTTTGTTATTTATATGCTATTGGAATGGGATTGTTTTCATTTCTTTTTCAGACAGTTCATTGTTCAAGTATAGAAATCCTATTTTGTGTGTGTGCATCATAGCTTTATAGAAACTGTTTGTTGACTTTAGCATTTTTTTGGTGAAATCTCTAAGATTTCTCTATATAAAATTATGACATCTTCAAATGGAGATAATTTTACTTAACCCTTTTGGATTTGAATGTTTTTTATTTCTTTTCTTGTTTAATTGCTTTGGCTAGGACTTTTAACATGCTATTGAATATGAGTGGTGGTGGGCATTCTTGTCTTGTTCTTGATCTTAGAAAGAAAACTTTTCTAATTGAGCAATTGAGCATGTTATTAGCTCTGGATTTACCATCATGTTGTGTTTATTATATTGAGGTATGTTTCCTTCTGTACAAAATTTTTAAGAAGTTTTTATTGTGGAAGGTGTTAAATTATTGTCAAATATTCTTTCTGTTTCCATTGAGATGATTATATGATCTTTGTCTTCCATGTTATTAATCTGGTGTGTTGTATTTATTGATTAGAATATACTGAATCTCTCTTGCATTACAGAAATAAATCCCACTTGATCAAAGTGTATGATATTTTTAATACATTGTTGAATTCAGTTTAATAGTATTTTGTTGAGAATATTAAATCTATATTTATCAGAATATTGGCCTTTAGTTTCCTTTTCTTGTAGTGATCTTGTCTAGCTTTGGTTTCAGGGAAATGTTGGTCAAATGGTAAGTGCTCTCTCCTCTTCAACTTTTTGGAAAAGTTTAAGAAGAAGTAGAAAAATTGACATTAATTCTTCTTTAGATATTTGGTAGAATTAACCCATTAAATAATATAGTTCTAGGTTTTGTTTTGTTTTTAATTGGGGGATATTTTTAATTATTAATTCAAGGTCCTTATTTGTTTTTGCTCTGTTCAGATTTTCTATTTCTTCATGATTCACTCTTGATAGCTTATATCATTCTAGAGATGCATTTTTTCCTTATAATTTTCCAATTTGTTAGCACATAATTGTTCACAGTTGTCTCTTTTGAGCTTTTGTATTTCTGTGGTAACACTTGTAATCCAGTTGTATTATTCAGTGTAACATACTTTTTATCTATAATTTTAAAAATTTGAATCTTCTTTTCTTGTTAAGTTAGCTAAAGATTGGTCAATTGTTTTATCTTTTCAAACTATCAACTCTTAGTTTTTTTGAGCTTTTCTATCATATTATTTTTCTCATTTCTATTTTATGTATTTCTACTCTGATCTTCGTTATCTCCCGCACAATTGCACTCATCTCACATGCTAGTAAAGTAATGCTCAAAATTCTCCAAGTCAGGCTTCAGCAATATGTGAACCGTGAACCTCCTGATGTTCAAGCTGGTTTTAGAAAAGGCAGAGGAACCAGAGATCAAATTGCCAACATCCACTGGATCATCGAAAAAGCAAAAGAGTTCCAGAAAAACATCTATTTCTGCTTTATTGACTATGCCGAAGCCTTTCACTGTGTGGATCACAATAAACTGGGAAAATTCTGAAAGATATGGAAATACCAGACCACGTGATATGCCTCTTGAGAAATTTGTATGCAGGTCAGGAAGCAATAGTTAGAACTGGACATGGAACAGCAGACTGGTTCCAAATAGGAAAAGGAATTCGTCAAGGCTGTATATTGTCACCCTGATTTTTTAACTTATATGCAGAGTACATCATGAGAAACGCTGGACTGGAAGAAACACAAGCTGGAATCAAGATTGCCAGGAGAAATATCAATCACCTCAGATATGCAGATGACACCACCCTTATGGCAGAAAGTGAAGAGGAACTAAAAAGCCTTTTGATGAAAGTGAAAGTGGAGAGTGAAAAAGTTGGCTTAAAGCTCAACATCCAGAAAACGAAGATCATGGCATCCGGTCCCACCACTTCATGGGAAATAGATGGGGAAACAGTGGAAACAGTGCCAGATTTTATTTTTCTGGGCTCCAAAATCACTGTAGATGGTGACTGCAGTCATGAAATTAAAAGACGCTTACTCCTTGGAAGGAAAGTTATGACCAACCTAGATAGCATATTCAAAAGCGGGGACATTACTTTGCCAACAAAGGTTCATCTAGTCAAGGCTATGGTTTTTCCTGTGGTCATGTATGGATGTGAGGGTTGGACTGTGAAGAAAGCTAAGTGCCGAAGAATTGATGCTTTTGAACTGTGGTGTTGGAGAAGACTCTTAAGAGTCCCTTGGACTGCAAGGACATCCAAACAGTCCATTCTGAAGGAGATCAGCCCTGGGATTTCTTTGGAAGGAATGATGCTAAAGCTGAAACTCCAGTACTTTGGTAACCTCATATAAAGAGTTGACTCATTGGAAAACACTCTGTTACTGGGAGGGACTGGGGGCAAGAGGAGAAGGGTACGACAGAGAATGAGATGGCTGGATGGCATCACTGACTCGATGGACGTGAGTCTATGTGAACTCCGGGAGTTGGTGATGGACAGGGAGGCCTGACGTGCTATGATTCATGGGGTCACAAAGATTCGGACACGACTGAGTGACTGATCTGATCTGATAATTTGTGGTATGCTATATTTTCATATTAATTTATTTAAATATATTTTAAAATTTCTCTTCTGATTTTATTTTTGTCCCAATGGATGTTCAAGAGTGTTATTTAATTTCCAAACATTTGATAATTTTCCACTTTTCCTCATGTTGTTTTATATCATTGTGCTTGGAATTAATACTTAATATAATTTTATTCTTCTTAAATTTGTTGAGGTTTGTCTTGTGGCATATATATGATCATTTTTTGAGAATGTTCTGTGTGCACTTCAGAGAATACATATTCTCCTGCTGTTGGGTAGATGTTTTAATTATCTGTCTTGAATTTCTGGCTGTCTGTTCCTTTGGGGCCAGTTATTGGAGGTGTTCCATACTCTTTTAATGAAAAATTATTTTCCTGATTCTTCGTTATCCCTGTAACATTGTTTAGGTATGTCAGGCGAATGTATGCTTCTCAGTTCTTGTCTTGTCACAACAATGACTTGGAGCCACGGACATTAAAGCCCTCGGCATGTCACAGCTCTCCAGTCTTGAACAAACCGTGTCATAGCTCTTAGACAAATCAGTGTTACAGCTCTATTTTATTTAGAAGATAGCAGAAGAATCCATCCTCGAAGAAGAGAAGAGAGTTGAGGAGCATGCCAGCGTGTGTGCAAGGTGGGGGTAGGAGGAGGAGAGAGAGAAAGAACATACGCACATGGGATAGAGAGCGTGAGAGTGCTTGGCTCCTGCTTTTATAAGTTTTCTTCCCCCTGGGCCTGCCCTATGCAAATTGGGCTCAGCCAGGAGTGCTGTTCTACCTGAAGTTCTCACTCCAGTCCTCGGACCTTTCTTTGACCTTCCTTTGTTCTATTTTCATGGGCTTTTCCCTTCCTTGTCCCTTCCACCACCATTTTGGACTCCTTTTCCCTATTCTAACTACTTAACATTCCCCCCTCAAGAGATGGGAGGCCCAATTCTTTGGGAATAAGGGCGTCGAGGTCTTTATAGCTATTTCCTGCTGAATTGGGATGGCAAGGGGTATTGGGCCTCCCCCTCTTGCTAGTCTCAGGCCTCAGAGTCCTCATAGCAGTGTTCATCTAAGGGTGAGTGATATTTTCCATGGTGGGCTGTAGTTTTGTATCTTTGTTGAACTGGGATGGCATGTTGTAACTTGTTGACCTGAGCAGAGACAAACAGGTTAGACAATTGATAATGCATGGAACAATCATAAGCACATCAATACGGTGTAACAGGGACTAGTAGGGGCATTAGCCAATTCCAAATTCACATTGCCAGGATGGCTCACGTCCCTCCTTGTTCAGGGATCAGATTTATTTCCTGCCTGTCTTGGAGTAAAATCCCTGCCAAGCTGTGCTGGCTCTTTAGAGCTATCCTGAGAATTCCTATCCCCAGAAACCAGATTGTAGGGGTGTTTATTAGAATGGCACTTCTTTGTAGTTCTGAATAGGTATCTGAGCTCAGCCAAGGGCTCACAGATATATTGAGTGTCCTCTTCTGTTTTTTTCCACAGCTTGACTCTTGAGTAGTGAATCCAGGAGTCATGTCCTGGTACTTTGACTGCTGGTGGCAGAGGCTTAGCCTCTATGGTCTCAAAGTTGGAGACTACTGCATTCCCGGCTCTTCTTTTTCCATCTAAGACAAAGCTGCTTCTATCAGTGTACCAGACTTCCTCAGGATTGGTCAGAGGATCTTCTGACAATCCCTCTTGGGGTTTTGTCCAGTGGTCCAAGGTTTCTAGACAAGAGTGAAAGGGGAGAGAGCCCTTGGGTGTAGGCAAGAGGGTGGCTGGGTTAAGAACCTCACAAGGGGATATAGTGAGGCCTGGATATTCCATCAGCATTACTTGATAACTGAGGATTCTTTGATCAGATCTCCATAAATGACCTTTCCCATTTAGGAGTTGTTTTACTTGGTGGCTGGTAAAAATAGTTATTTTGCCCCAAAAGGAGATTTTTAAAGCATCTTCAACCATGATTGCAATAGCTGCAAGATTTCGAAGGCAGGGGAGCCAGCATTGGGTGGTTGGATCTAGTCTCTTGGATAAGTAAGCTACAGGCTGGGGCTCAGATCCTAACCTTTGAGTTAACACTCCCAAGGCTATTCCCTCTCTTTCATGGACATAAAGTTGGAATGTTTTTTCTGGGTCTGGCAACCTCAAGGCAGGTGTCTGAGTTAAGGCCTGTTTTAGTGCAGTTGCTTTTGGACTGTGGTGTTAGAGAAGACTCTTGAGAGCCCCTTGGACTGCACGGAGATCCAAACAGTCCATTCTGAAGGAGATCAGCCCCGGGATTTCTTTGGAAGGAATGATGCTAAAGCTGAAACTCCAGTATTTGGCCACCTCATGCAAAGAGTTGACTCATTGGAAAAGACTGATGCTGGGAGGGATTGGGGGCAGGAGGAGAAGGGGACGACAGAGGATGAGATGGCTGGATGGCATCACTGACTCAATGGACGTGAGTCTGGGTGAATTCCGTGAGTCGGTGATGGACAGGGAGGCCTGACGTGCTGCAATTCATGGGGTCGCAAAGAGTCGCACACGACTGAGCAACTGAACTGAGCTAAACTGCCTTTTTCTGAGGAGTTTCCCACATTAGTGGGATTGAATCATCTCATCCCTTTAAGCTTTCATATAAGGGCTGGGCAATTAGACCATAGTTGGGTATCCAGATTCTAAAATATCCAGTTAGTCCCAGGAAAGCTTGCAATTGTTTTCGAGTCATGGGGGAGGGCACTGGAAGATTCCTTGTACCCATTCAGAGGACAGCCTCCTGGACCCATGTGTTATCTGAACTCTCAGGTAAGTGACCTTCGTCTTGACCATCTGTGTCTTAGCACGGGAGACTTTATATCTCCTTTCTGTCAAAGAGTTTAGAACCTGAATCGTATGTTGTTGGGCATTTTCCTCATCTGGAGAGCAGATTAGTAGGTCATCTATGTATTGTAATATTTTCCCACTAGGTCCCAGGTCCAGATCTAGGAGATCCCAGCTAAAGGCCTGTCCAAACAAGTGGGGGCTATCTCTGAACCCTTGGGGTAATACTGTCCAAGTCATATGTTGGTGTTTTTCTCCTGGGGTCTCCCACTCAAAGGCAAAAAGATATTGGGATTCTTTAACCAGTGGTATGAAAAAAAAATGTATCTTTGAGATCCAAGACTATAAACCACTTGGCACTGGGTGGGATTTCTCCCAAGATTACATAGGGATTGGGTACTGTGGGATGGAGGTGGACTACAGCTTCATTTATGATCTGGAGATCTTGAACCATTCACCAGGTTCCGTCCTTTTTCTTTACTGAGAGGATTGCGGTGTTACATGTCTAATTGGTGGGGACTAATAGCCCTCAAGCAAGGAATTTATTTTTTAAAGGCTGTAGCCCCTCCTGAGCCTCTCTTTTGAAGGGATATTGTTTCCAGTTAGGAAACCAAGTGGGATCTTGGAGGACAATGATGACCAGTTCAGCTTGGTGGGCTCATCCAGGAATTCCCTGGTCCCACACCTGGGAGTTACTTTTGTCCTTCTATAGTTTTTGGTTCCTCTGTATTGGAGAAGGTGTAATGGGTTCTTCAGTAGTAACCAGGAGCTGTAGAGCTCTAGGGGCTGAAAAGCTTCCCATCACCAGGGTGGTCCCCAATTTAGTGAGTATATCTTTTCTCAATAAGGGAGTAGGAGTCTCAGGGACCACCAGAAACTGGTGGGAATATATTTGTCCATCCCAGCAACAAAGAAATGCTCAGGTGAATCTTCTGTAGTTGCTTTTCCTGTAGTACCCCAAATGGTACAGACTTGGGAGGAGAAGGCTCTGGAGTAGGAGATCAAGACAGAGTAGGGTAGCCCCTGTGTCAACCAAGAAATTCTTGGACCTACCTGCCACATCCAGTTGCACCCTTGGCTCCAGCCCCATGATGGTTATTTGTGACAGGCTGGCTGGCTGGAGTGGGCCTCTTCAGTCCTCTTGAGCCATCGTGAGGGTAGGCTTGGCACTTGACCTTGAGGCTTTTGGGTCCCGAGGGCAGATAGCCATCCAATGTCCCAGTTGATGGCATTTGTGGCAAGCCGTTCTAGGAGACTTGTCACGGTTTGGACACCCTTTGGCCCAATGCCCTGCCTGTCTACAGATTAGGCATTTGCCTTGTGCCTTGTCCTTTAAGGAATCGGGGTGTGCCATAGGGCTTCTCTGGAGCAACCAACATCTGGGCATGCCTTGTCTCTTTCCTTCTCTCTCTCTTCTGGGCCTTGGCCTCCTTCTTTTGTTCTCTATTGTAAAAGGTACTGGTGGCTGTCTGGATCATCTCATCTAAAGAGGCAGCAGGGTCCTGCTGCTGTAGCCATTGTAACTTAATTCTGATATGCGATGCACATTGGGACAGTAATTTGTCCTTTAAAATCACCTGTCCCTCGTAAGAGTCTAAGTCCAGATTGGTAAACGTTTGGAGGGCCTCTTAGCCTTTCCAGAAAGGCAATGGGATTCTCATTGGGCTCCTGAGTTATTGCTGAGACCCAGGCATAACTGATTACTTTTTGTTGGGCTGCTTCAGTCCTGCCTTCACACAGATTAGAAAATTATTTCCTTCCCAGATGTGCTCAGGGTCATTATAATTCCAATTAGGATCGGAGGAGGGGACTTTAGTTTCCCCTACTGGGTATCTGTCACTGGACATGTGAAGCCCCATTGCATACCCTCGGTGCTTCCTTTAAGACTCTAGTACGTTCAGGGTCAGATAATGTTTGAGTAAATATGACCATGATGTCCTTCCACGTCAAGTCAAAGGCCAAGGTAATATGTTGGAACGTACCTATATATCTGTGTCATCTGTATAGCTTCCCAGGTCTTGTTTGATTTGTCTTAGTTCTAAGAGGGAGAAGGGCTTATGGACCCGGGTTGGTCCTAATTCTCCTCCAGTTTCAACTAAGGGACATACTCGAGCTGGCTTTTGTGGAGAGGGTGCTCTTGGATATAGGGGCACATTCAGATACAAGGAAGGAGCACAAGGCAACTCTGGAGCTGTGGAAGGGTCCAGTATCTTTGGGGGTATGGGAGGTGAGCCTTTACGGGGGTTCCTTCTCTTGGTTGCCTGTGCCTAACACTATTTGCCTAGTAAGCTCACTTTTAGGGCATATAACAATCCCATACTTAAGACAGAGTTCCTTCATATCCCTTAGTCGGAAGAAAATTTGGACATAGGGGATCTCTGTCCATTTCCCTTGTCTTTTGAAGAATAATTCTAGTTGCAGGGTGGTATTGTAGTTTAAACTCCCATCCTTAGGCCAGTGTTCCTCATCTCCCAGTGGATATTGTGGCCACACAGTGGCACAAAATAATTTTAAGCGACTCCTCCTCAGAGTTAGAGGATCAAACAGCTTCCAGTTATCAAGGATGCATCTCAAGGGCATCTGCCAGGAAACAGATTTGTTATTTCCCATCTGAAAGACAGTCATGACAGGGAGGAAAAGAAGAGAAGAAAACGAATAGGCCTCCTTCAATTTTCATGGGTGGACTTCCCTAGGGGTGAGTCTTTCTGAAGCTTATCTTACCAGAACTGTTGCAACTTGAGAGCCAAGCGTCCCCTGATCAGGGTGCAGATCCCCAGGAAGGCTGAGGCATCACAAGCTCCTAGAGACTGAATCCTTGGGCAGGTTGAGGCGTGGCGGCTTCCCGAGAATTGGGTCCCTGGGCAGGTCAAGGCGTGACGACCTCCTGGGACCCCTGGGACTGGTGGATCCCTGAAGAGGTTGAGGCATGACAACTTTTTGAGGACCAGATCCCTAGGCAGGTCAAGGTGTGATGACCTCCTGGGACCCCAGGACTAGAGTTTGGGTGTCCCCAAGGTCTCCACCATGACCAGTGCTGGGTAGAATTAGGGGGTTGTAACTCATTGCTAGTTTGTTCACCGCAGATGGGAATAGATAACATGATGTAAAACAATCCAAGCCTGTGCCCTGAGACTGGGAAATAGTGAAACAGTCATAAGCCTTGTCCTCTTACTCTAAGGGATTGTAAGTCACTGATTTCTTCCCCTAGTCCTCCTTAAGAGCAGGTTAGAGTGTCTCCCCTGTTAAGCATTTTGTTGTCATAGACTCACTTTAGGTAATAACAGAAGTAGTGACAAAGGAGTGGGTTATCTGACCCTGTTAGGGGCATTAAAGTATTTTAATAATAGGCTGGGTGGAGCAGCATTGCCTACAAGGGGGTAGAGTCCTGATTGTAGGAGTTAGTAACTGGCTTAAGAACCAATTTGTTTAGAGGCAACAGACCAAATGTTCCATAAAAGTGGAGTGGAGAGTGGAGAGTTGATCCAGGGGTGTTTGTAACTTTAGGAGAAAGGTGGTAGGGGTTTGGGCCCAAACAGCCTTCAGGGCTAACTCCCAAAGTGGCAAACATTATCCCTGGAAACCCAATTGCCTTTGAAGGGATGCCAACTGATGGACTTCTAGCAGGCATTGTGTGCCTGTTGCCCACCCTAGCGGGTTCACTGAGAGATACTGATGTTATACATGTTGTAGGAAACATGGAAGATGAAGGTCTGAATATCTAGAGGGGTTGGATATTATACAGTATTTTCCTCTAAAGGGCCAGCAATTTTCTGGTTGTCCCTCCAGAAGATTGTAGAGGCGACATTGTGGGCCTGGACACGGCTCAGGAAAGGAGCATGAAACAGGAGAGAAGGAGGCAGAGCACAACCTTTGAAAGAATGACATAGCACAAAGGCATAAGGTAAATCAATTAAAATCAATCAGTTGGATCCAAGATGACAAGTCAAATTCAAGTAAACCTTAATCCCCAATCTACACACCAACAGACACACCCAGAGGTAGCAGGACAGCTCTAAGGCACTGTCAAAAGAGGGAGGAGTGGCTGGTTCCCCAATGGTTGGGATGATCCTCCCACTCAATAGCATATGAATTCATCCCACTAGCAAAACCTCCATGGCCCCAGCCCTTGCCCTCAGCAATGGCCCACACCCTCAAGAGTGAGCTTCTCTCTGAAACCTAACAAATCCACCTCTTACTTATCGCTTTGACTCTCAATGAATTTTTGCAATGAGACCTCAGAGCCTGAGCTTCATTAGGTACTGAAATCAGGCATCGTGGGTTTTGGTCAAGCTCAACTCTCAGGAGACAGAGCTGAAGGACAGGAGTGGGGAAAACATGCCAAGGAATCCCCTTCATAGCCTGCTGGAAAACCTGCTAAATTGCTTACCTGTGCTCACAGTTTTCATTGGTCTGATTCTTGGCACAGAGAAGAGTAAGGACAGAAGAATCCCCACTGGCTTGGGTAACAGCCTACTGGGGCCAGCAGATAGTGCCTTTGGGACATACTAAAGAGTAGCCTCTCCAGAGTCCCTCAACTGAGCCCACTGTCACCTGCCTGTTCATAGGGGGTTCAAGGAAACAAGAAATGAGAGACTGTAAAGGAATTAAGATTTTGTTAGGCATGTCCCTCCAGCCATAGGAGCGAGAATCTCCTACCTTAACCAGAGGTCTTCTGGAATCTGAGACTGAGCTACGTGAGCTTTCTGCTGAGTTCGTTTGTCGCTGTCTTGGTTTCCAGCATGGTGGGCCTCTCGCCACTTCCCTTGCTCTGAGTTTTCTTTGCGTTCTGCTTCAACCATGGGAGCTTTCACCAAGTTTGGCTCCTGTGCTTGGCCTCTTCCGAGCAGAGGTTCTTCCAGCCAGGTTAAATCTGAGTCATGGCACCATAGATGTCAGGCAAGTATATGCTTCTCAGTTCTTGTCTCGTCACAACAATGATTTGGAGCAATGGACATTAAAGCCCTCAGTGCATCACAGCTCTTGGATCTTAAACAAATTGTGTCAAAGCTCTTAGACAAATCAGTGTTACAGCTCTACTTTATTTAGAAGATAGCAGGAAAATCCATCCTCAAAGAACAGAAGAGAGTGGAGGAGAGCAGCAATGCGTAAGTGGAGGTGGGGGGGGGGGCGGTAATTAGAGAGAGCAAGAGAGAGAAAGAGCATGTGCAAGCAGGAGAGAGACAGCAAGAGAGCACTTGCCTCCTCCTTTTATAAGTTTTATTCCTCCTGGGCCTGCCCTATGCAAATTGGGCTCAGCCAGGAGTGCTGTTCTACCTGAAGTCCTCACTCCAGTCCTCGGACCTTTCTTTGACCTTCCTTTGTTCTATTTTTGCAGGCTTTTCCCTTCCTTGTCTTTTAGACACTGCCATTTTGGACTCCTTTTCCCTATTCTAACTACCTAACAGGTACCTGTGCATTTTAAGACACTGTCACCTCTTCCAGATTTTATGGACTGTCTTCAGTAAAAAAATCTTCAATGGTGGGCAAAATGATGCTGGAAATTGCTATGGTTAGTGAAGGGAAACAAGGGTGGAAACCTCTTTGAATCAGATCTCAGGGTCCTGGTGACTCAGCTCAGGTTGATAGCTTACCATGAATAGTGTCAGATTCATGATCTCCAAGGAAGAGAATTTAGCTTCGGGACCAGATAAAGGCTTGATCACTCAGAGCTTTTCTGTAGCAGAGATTTATTACAGTGAAAAAAGGACAGAAAACACTTCTGACACAGACACATCAGAAAGGGGCAGAGTGCCCCACTCACTAGGCCTATCAAGGCCTTACATAATTTTTCAATTGGTTACTAACAATAGAACGGTCTTACCAGGTCCACTTCCACAGCAAATTAAAATAACAGGATTACTCAGAAAGTGCTTATTAAGAAGCAGAAACATGTCCTTGAGTAAGATACATTGTTGTGACATAATCATTAGTACAGAAAAAACATACCCTTGAGCAAGATTCGTTGTTTTGTTCTGTAATCTTTCAGTTCGGTTCAGTTACTCAGTCCTGTCCAACTCTATGCAACCCCATGCACAACCTCCAACTCTGTGCAACCTCCCTGTCCATTACAAACTCCCAGAGTTTCTTCAAATTCATGTCCATTGAGTTGGTGATGCCATCCAGCTATCTCAACCCCTGTTGTCCCCTTCTCCATCCCACTGTCAATCTTTCCTAGCATCAGGGTATTTTCAAAAGAGTCAGCTCTTCACATCAGGTGGCAAAATTATTGTAGTTTCAGCTTCAGCATCAGTACTTTTCAATGAATATTCAGGACTGATTTCCTTTAAGATTGACTGGTTGGATCTCCTTGCAGTCCAAGGGACTCTCAAGAGTCTTCTTCAACACCACAATTCAAAAACATCAATTCTTC
Organism: Bos mutus; assembly: GCF_027580195.1. Classification (NCBI taxonomy): domain Eukaryota; kingdom Metazoa; phylum Chordata; class Mammalia; order Artiodactyla; family Bovidae; genus Bos; species Bos mutus. Next base: position 38,757,721 of record NC_091628.1, on the reverse strand, counting down.
AGCACTCAGCTTTCTTTTATAGTCCAACTCTCACATTCATACATGAAAAACTGGAAAAACCATAGCCTTTGGCAGAAAGTGAAGAGGAACTAAAAAACCTCCTGATGAAAGTGAAAGTGGAGAGTGAAAAAGTTGGCTTAAAGCTCAACATTCAGAAAACAAAGATCATGGCATCCGGTCCCATCACTTCATGGGAAACAGATGGGGAAACAGTGGAAACAGTGTCAGACTTTATTTTTTTGGGCTCCAAAATCACTGCAGATGGTGACTGCAGCCATGAAATTAAAAGACGCTTACTCCTTGGAAGGAAACTTATGACCAACCTGGATAGCATATTCAAAAGCAGGGATATTACTTTGCCAACAAAGGTCCATCTAGTCAAGGCTATGGTTTTCCCATTGGTCATGTATGGATGTGAGAGTTGGACTGTGAAGAAGGCTGAACGCCGAAGAATTGATGCTTTTGAACTGTGGTGTTGGAGAAGACTCTTGAGAGTCCCTGGACAGCACGGAGATCCAACCAGTCCATTCTGAAGGAGATCAGCCCTGGAATTTCTTTGGAAGAAATGATGCTAAAGGTGAAACTCCAGTACTTTGGCAACCTCATGCGAAGAGTTGACTCATTGGAAAAGACTCTGATGCTGGGAGGGATTGGGAGCAGGAGGAGAAGGGGATGACAGAGGATGAGATGGCTGGATGGCATCACTGACTCAATGGACATGAGTCTAAGTGAACTCCGGGGGTTGGTGATGGACAGGGAGTTCTGCCGTACTGCAATTCATGGAGTCATGAGGAGTTGGACACAACTGAGCGACTGAACTGAACTGAATTAGACAGACCTTTGTTGGCAAAGTAATGTCTCTGCTTTTTAATATGCTGTCTAGATTTGTTATAATTTTTCTCCCAAGAAGTAGGCATCTTTTAATTTGATGGCTGCAGTTACCATCTGCAGTGATTTTGGAGCCCCCCAAAATAAGGTCTGTCACTGTTTCCACTGTTTCCCCATGTATTTTCCATGAAGTTATGGGACCGGATGCCATGATCTTTGTTTTCTAAATGTTGAGCTTTAAATCAACTTTTTCACTCTCCTCTTTCACTTTCATCAAGAGGCTCTTTAGTTCTTCTTTGCTTTCTGCCATAGGGTGGAGTCATCTGCATATCTGAGGTTGTTGATATTTACCCTGAAAATCTTGATTCCGGCTTGTGCTTCACCTAGCCCAGCGTTTCTCATCATGTACTCTGCATATAAGTTAAATAAGCAGGATGACAATGTACAGCCTTTATGTACTTCATTCCTATTTGGAACCAGTCTGTTGTTCCATGTCCAGTTCTAACTGCTGCTTCCTGACCTGCATACAGGTTCCTCAAGAGGCAGGTCAGATGGTCTGGTATTCCAGTCTCTTTCAGAATTTTCCAGTTTATTGTGATCCACACAGTCAAAGGCTTTGACATAGTCAATAAAGCAGAAATAGATGTTTTTCTGAAACTCTTGCTTTTTTGATAATCCTGCAGATGTTGGCAATTTGATCTCTGGTTTCTCTGCCTTTTCTAAATCCAACTTGAACATCTAGAAGTTCACAGTTCATATATTGTTGAAGCCTGTCTTGGAGAATTTTGAGCATTACTTTATTAACATGTGAAATGAGTACAGTTGTGCAGTAGTTTGAGCATTCTTTGGCATTGCCTTTCTTTGGGATTGGAATGAAAACTGACCTTTTCAGTCCTGTGGCCACTGCTGAGATTTCCAAATTTGCTGACATATTGGGTGTAGCACTTTCACAGCATCATATTTTAGGATTTAAATAGCTCAAGTGGAATTCCATCACCTCCACTAGGTTTGTTCATAGTGGTGCTTTCTAAAGGCCACTTGACTTCACATTCCAGGATGTCCGGCTCTAGGATGTCTGTCTCTATGTGAGTGTGAGTGATCACACCATTGTAATCATCTGGGCCGTGAAGATCTTTTCTGTACAGTTCTTCCGTGTATTCTTGCCACCTCTGTTTAGTATCTTCTGCTTCTGATAGGTCTATACCATTTCTGTCCTTTATTGAGCCCATCTTGGCATGAAATGTTCCCTTGTTATCTCTAATTTTCTTAAAGAGATCTCTAGTCTTTCCATTCTATTATTTTCCTTATTTCTTTGCACTGATCACTGAGGAAGGCTTTCTTATCTCTCCTTGCTATTCCTTGGAATTCTGCATTCAGATGCATATATCTTTCCTTTCTCCTTTGCTTTTTGCTTCTCTTCTTTTCACAATTATATGTAAGACCTCCTCAGACAGCCATTTTACTTTTTTGAATTTCTTTGTCTTGGGGATTATCTTGCTCCCTATCTCCTGTACCATGTCACAAACTGCCACCCATAGGTCATCAGACACTCTGTCTATCAGATCTAATCCCTTGAATCTATTTCTCACTTCCACTTTATAATGCTAAGGGATTATATTTAGATCATACCTGAATGGTCTAGTGGTTTTCCCCCACTTTATTCAATTTAAGTATGAATTTGGCCATAAAGAGTTATTGATCTGAGCCACAGCCAGCTCCAAGTCTTGTTTTTGCTGACTGTATAGAGCTTCTCCATTTTGGCTGCAAAGAATGTAATCAATCTGATTTCAGTATTGACCATCCAGTGATGTCCACGAGTAGAGTCTTCTCTTGTGTTGTTGGAAGAAGGTGTTTTCTATGACTAGTGCGTTCTCTTTGCAAAACTGTATTAGCCTTTGCTCTCTTTCATTCTGTCTTCCAAGCCCAAACTTGCCTGTCACTCCAGGTATTTCTTGACTTCCTACTTTCACATTTCAGTCCCTTATATGACCAGGACATCTTTTTTGGATGTTCATTCTAGAAGGTCTTGTAGGTCTTCACAGAACCATTCAACTTTAGATTCTTCAGCATTCCTAGTCAGGGCATAGACTTGGATTACCATGATATTAAATGGTTTCCCTTGGAACGACAGAGATAATTCTGTTGCTTATGAGATTGCATCCAAGTACTGCATTTCGGACTCTTTTGTAGACTATGACGGCCACTCCATTTCTTCTAAGGGATTCTTGCCCACAGTAGTAGAGATAATGGTCATCTTAGTTAAATTCACCCGTTCCCATCCATTTTAGTTCACTGATTCCTAAAATGTCGATATTCACTCTTGCCATCTCCTGTTTGACCACTTCATATTTTCCTTGATTCATGGATGTAATATTCCAGGTTCCTATGCAACATTGCTCTTTATAGCATCAGACCTTGCTTCCCTCAGCAGTCACATCCACAACTGGGTGTTGTTTTTGCTTTGGCTTCGTCTCCTTATTCTTTCTGGAGTCATTTCTCCACTGATCTCTAGTAGCGTATTCGGCACCTACCAACCTGTGGAGTTCATCTTTCAGTATCCTATCTTTTTGCCTTTTCATACTGTTCATGGGGTTCCCAAGGCAAGAATACTGAAGTGGTTTGCCATTCCCTTCTCCAATGGACCACATTTTGTCAGCACTCTACACCATGACCCATCTGTCATGGCATGGCTCATAGTTTCATTGAGTTAGACAAGACTGTGGTCCATGCAATCAGATTGGTTAGTTTTCTCTGATTGTGGTTTTCAGACTGTCTGCCTTCTGATGGAGAATGATAAGAGGACTATGGAAGCTTCCTGGTGGGAGAGACTGACTGAAGAAGAAGCTCTGATTGTTTCATACTCTGAACAGTATGAAAAATCAAAAAGATAGGACACTGAAAGATCAACTCCCCAGGTTGATAGGTGCCCAATCTGCTACTGGAGATCAGTGGAGAAATAACTCCAGAAAGAATGAAGGGATGGAGCCAAAGCAAAAACAACACCCAGTTGTGGATGGGACTGGTGATGGAAGCAATGTCAGATGCTATAAAGAGGAATATTGTATAGGAACCTGGAATTTTAGGTCCACGAATCAAGGCAAATATGAAGTGGTCAAACAGGAGATGGCAAGAGTGAACATCAACATTTTAGGAATCAGCGAATTAAGATGGACTGGAATGGGTGAATTTAACTCAGATGACCATTATATCTACTACTGTGGGCAGAAATCCCTTAGAAGAAATGGAGTAGCCATCATAGTCAACAAAAGAGTCCGAAATGCAGTATTTGGATGCAATCTCAAAACGACAGAGTAATCTCTGTTCGTTTCCAAGACAAATCATTCAATATCACGGTAATATAAGCCTATGCCCCAACCAGTAATGCTGAAGAAGCTGAAGTTGAATGGTTCTATGAAGACCTACAAGATCTTCTAGAACTAACACCATAAAAGGTGTACTTTTCATTATAAGGGACTGGAATGCAAAAGTAGGAAGTCAAGAAACACATGGAGTAACAGTCAAATTTGGCCTTGAAGTACAGAATGTGGCAGGGCAAAGGCTAATAGAGATCTGCCAAGAGAATGCACTGGTCATAGCAAACACCTTCTTCCAACAACACAAGAGAAGACTCTACACATTGACATCACCAGATGGTCAACACCGAAATCAGATTGATTATATTCTTTGCAGCCAAAGATGGAGAAGCTCTATACAGTCAGGAAAAACAAGACTGGGAGCTGACTGTGGCTCTGATCAAGAACTCCTTATCACCAAACTCAGGCTGAAATTGAATAAATTGGGGAAAACCATTAGGCCACTCAGATATGACCTAAGTCAAACCCCTTACAATTATACAGTGGATGTGAGAAATAGATTTAAGGGACTAGATCTGATAGAGTGCCTGATGAACTATGGGATATCTCCTCATTGCCGCCATGCCTGACTTTGGACGTGAGGTATCTCCTCTTGTCTTCTCGCTGCTCCAGCACCACACAGCTGTAATCATTAGCTCTGAGCTTAGAGAAAATTACATCTTATGTAACTAAGATGAAGGAATGTAGGGAGAAAAAAGAAAGGAAAAAATTTGTCCTTTTCTCCTCCTTGAGGGCCTCAGACCCCTTTCTTCTCCTCAGGGGCCCCAGACTCCTTATCAACCTACCTAAGAATTAACTCTCCCAAGGTCATTGCTGCTCTTAGCATCAATAATTGTATGGTCCTGGGCAAACATTGTGGGGATTCCCAGAGACTGCAAGGGCTGTTGTGGTCTTCAGTGCTGACTTCAAATCCAGCATCTAGGAATTATGCCAAGCAGTGGTAGTCACTGGAGCCAGTGGGGTGTACAAACTCAGTTATGGGAATCAGCTGCAGGTGTTTGTATAGTAGCAGGGCCCAGTTACAAAAAATATAGTGGTGGGAGCTAGGGCAGGTCTCAAGGGCTGGGACCAACTCTAAGCACAATGAAAACTGTAGCCCTCACCCTCCTCTGGCTGCAGTGTTCACTGCCATGTTTGCTGAGCAAGTAACGGTGGAGGCTGGTGATGGGAGGTAGGGAACGGTTGTCAGATGTGCAGCTGGAAGAGTGAGTACAGTGGTACAGGCCAGTGACAGAAGAGAGAAGAAAGCTGATGAAATCTTCAGGTGATCTGTGGCAGCTGTGCTGGCTTTTGATTCCTTCAGTGTCAAAAACTGCTGAGGTTGCCTACAGAGCATTTTACCAGAAATACCGTTGCTCTTATTGTGTGGCTGGTATTGGTAGCTTCTTCTTTTCTTTCTTGTCATTAGCCATCTCTGGGAGCCTCAGCTTTGCTGATCTCTTCATGGAGATGAAACTGAAGTAGATCCATGTAAAATAGGCAAAAACAAAAACAAAACAAAAAAAGGCTTGTGCAAAAGGCTACTCACTCAGCTGTTTGTTTCCCAGGAAGGAGTACTCTTTCTAGGTGGGGAGTTTCTTCTTGGCACTGAGTATCATTGGCTTTGGGGGTGGGATAACATAGCCAAAATAAAGCTATCTTTCCATGTGATTGTTCTCAATTTTTTGCTCACTGTTTTGTTGAAGCTTCTTAAGTGGACTCCAGAGTGTTCCTTCCGTTGTTCTGGCTTGTGTGCTATGCTGTGCTAAATCACTCAGTCATGTCCGACTCTTTGCGAACCCATGGACTGTAGCCCACCAGGCTCCTCCATCTATGGGGATTCTCCAGGCAAGAATACTGGAGTGGGTTGCCAAGCCTCCTCCTCAGGGGATCTTCCCAACTCAGCGACTGAACCCAGATCTCCCTCATTGCAGGCGGATTCTGTACTGTCTGAGCCACCAGGAAAGTCCTTGGCTTATGTATCGATGTTTAATTGTTGAATTTTGGGGGAGGTTAGGCCAGAGTCTCCCCTGTCACCTCTGTGATGCCACTCTCCACTTATTTCTCATAATGGAATTTATATCATTATTTAGGTGTTATGCTTCAGATTTTTTTTCAGAATCATGCAATAATTTACTGTGGTTTGGTTTATGCTCCGTGGACCAGAATGGGGCTGGGAAGATAGTAACAGCTGAGGTTCTGATGGCATACAGTTAATGGCAATTTGTAAAAAGTGTTTCCTGGAAGCTCTTTAGTTACTCTGTCCGTCTACCCTGGGATGGCTGGATTCTAATGGTACTTGCTTCATTTGTTTCTTCCCTTCCTCCTTTCCCTGTCTTCATCTTCTCTGGGCACCTGGCACCTCCATGTGACACATTTGTGCCAGCAAGGACACAAAGGATCAGCAGGGATACTAGAGTGGACTCAATGATGCCACCATCAGGACAGCATCCTGTATGTGTCATTTTGAGGCTAAAGTTGTTAGCATTCTATCTTTCTCAACCCTACTTACTCATTAAATCCTGAATTTTGAAGAAATAGGTTGATGATGGAGACAAATTTTGGAAGGAACTTGGCTCCTGTATTGTCTCCTACAAGATTCCTTACTGAAAACCCACACTGGATTGCTCAGTGAGTGGGGAGGAAAATTCCACTAGAGTTTATCTCTTAGAACAATCATTATTGTCCTAATGATTATAAGACTTACAGAGACTATTATAGTTGATGACCACCTAACACCACAATTCTCATTTTTTTTCCTTATAACTCTGAAGCTCCAGGAAGTAGATAGACACCATGAAATAGAAAGCATTGCTAGTTTTCATAAAGTCTAAAGCTTTCTCTTTCGGTTACCTTAAATTCCTTATGTCATTCTTATACTGTGTTTATAAAATAAATAGGTTTTCTTTCCAACGGATATAGCAGGGCACTGTAGGTGCTAACAGTATTCGGCACATTTTTATTGACCAAGTGTGCTAGGATGTGAGTAAATATGCGTGGATAGTACACAAATACAAGCGCTTCTTCTTCTTCTTTTTTTTTTTCCCTTGAGCGTAGGTACAGAAAGTGTTATCTCACTCAATAGAAACACAAACAAAGGACTATAATTTTCTGTCTAAATGCTATAGTTCATACCATCTGGTGAAACTGCAGTGAGAGAAAGTAGTGTTCTGATAGGCTATCATTGTCTATTATAGGAAGAATAGAACCTGATGTTAAAATAATTTATATAATTCCCAGAGTTTAAATATGTATGAAGGAAGGTGTTTTTTTTATATATACTGGGCTAATAGTGTTAATATTTAAATGGCTACTCTTTTATTCCTAAAGTAACATTTCATTAATATGTGAAATATAATATCACCTTTGGTCATATTGTTTTAGTCTGTTTGACTGCAGGCCCTGTGTGACATCCTTGCATTGATTTATATAGTATGGAATTTTTTTTTTTTTTTTTGCTGCTGACAGGGACTAAAACTTCATGTTTAAACATAGGCTTTTACAAGGAAGAAAAGAAAGTGAACAGTTCAGACTTGTAGATTTCAAATGACTGTTATATTGGAAATATGTTAGTGTATCTAAAATTTCTTTTCTTTGATTAAGCAATATATGTTGACTTCTTAATTTCTAAGAGACCTTCATTAACCTGACAGAAATTGGAAACTGATAATCTCAAACTCTTCAAAGATTAGTAATATTTAAAAACTTGCCTTCAAAAGTCAAGCCCAGAAGTATTACTAAAATGCCTTTTCTTACTATTTTTTATGAGTAAAGTTTCTGTATTTAGATTTTCATTATGATAAATTTTAGATAAAAGCAAATGCATGATAAATCCAAATACCAATTCATGATCAATACATTTTCATTTGCATTTCCACCCTCTTCTCTTCCCCTTGAATTGATATGAAATAAACCCCAGATGTCATAAAATTCCCTTAAACCAACAACTTAAATAGAATTAGCATCATGATAAACCATGAGTCAAAAATGTTATAAATATATATATATATAATTCCACAACAATATGTAGTTTTATGTATGTAATATTTCTCTTCCTTAGAATCATTAATTGAGAATAATTATGACCATCCCAATCTACTGTAACTCATTTTCATTATTAACATTTCCTTGGCAGATTACTATTATTCTTAGTTGAAAAATGCATTTTCAGATGACTCTTTCCACCCTGGAGCTTACATTATAGAAATATAGATAGAAATGGATAAGAAAAGATCAGTGATGATAAGCCATATGCCAAACATACATTATGACTTTTTAAAATATTAAAACAAAGGTAATGGAATAGAAAAAATTCAACTCCTTTTTTTTAACCTTTTCTTTTAAAATTATTATTTTTTTAATATAAATGTATTTTAATTGGAGGTTAATTACTTTACAATATTGTATTGGTTTTGCCATACATCAACATAAATCCTTTTTCTTCATCAGGTTTTCTTACTCACTTGTGAGTAGATGTATTCAGAGTTACTGGCTCAAGATGTAGCAGTAAATGCCTGTAGGAAAGCAAAAATCATCACCCAAAATGCGGTTTCTTGGCATAAGGATTAGTTCAGGTTCATCATTTTTAAGGTCTGAATGACTCAGGAAGAACATTTGACCTTCCCCCTAGCTGCCTAAAAGAATGTACATAGAGGACCTATTCCAGGAAGGAAACTGCTGTCCCCATATATAACTACAGTATCAACTAGGTGTGTAGACAGGGAGGAAGCTAGCAAAGTCTTCCTGTTAAATTCCTCTTTGGGTCCCATTGTTTCTACATGTCCCACCAAACATTTATTTACCAAACACTTGCTTTTCCATCTCGATGTGAATTGCCTTTCTCTTTGAAGGTCCAAACCACTATACCCAACATTTTCACATCCTTTTTAGTCTTTAGCTGAAGATGAAATTTATGGTGATAACTTTGGCCATTTGAGTGAGTTACTCAGTTTCTCTTGGTCTGTCTCATATATTAAAAATGGTGCACTGGGATGACCCAGAGGGATGGTATGGGGAGGGAGGTGGGAAAGGGGTTCAGGGTTGGGAACATGTGTACACCCGTGGCGAATGCATGTTGATGTATGGCAAAACCTATACAATATTGTAAAGTAAAAATAAATAAATAAATAAAAGAAAAAAATGTTATCAAAATTGTTTGGTTTTTCTGCTGTTAATCTGTCTCATGTCAGTTTAATTCTTAAACCAGTCAGAAGAACCAAGGAGGGAAAAGAAAAATTTTTTCCTTCCCAATACCCATGCCCATTTTTGTAAATACTGCTCATAGATATATCTAGTGTACTTTAAATTATGCCACCTGTGGACATATATAAATTGTGCTCTATTCCTGATGTTTTGTTGTTAACATCTGTAAAAAGATTACCTGAATATATACTAGCATAAGTAAGAGATATGTACAAATACTCAGCCTTCTTCACAGTCCAACTCTCACATCCATACATGACCACAGGAAAAACCATAGCCTTGACTAGACGGACCTTTGTTAGCAAAGTCACGTCTCCGCTTTTGAATATGCTATCTAGGCTGGTCATAACTTTCCTTCCAAGGAGTAATACTACATACTGTAGTTATACTACAGAATATATACATAGTACATTTAGAGCTGAATTCACATTCCTGGACAATCCTCCACCAAAATGTGGGGTGTGTAGCTTCTCCCTTTGAATCTATGAGGACTCTGTGGTTAATTAACCAAAATGGATACAGAAGAAGTATTTCTGAGACAGAGTCTTATCGGATTGTCAACTTCACTTACTTTCTCTTAAAATACTTATTCTTGAAACTCAGGCACCATCTTGTGAATAAGCTCAGTTCAGTTCAGTTGCTCACAAGTGTCCGACTCTTTGCTGAATCTCAGCACGTCAGGCCTCCCTGTCCATCACCGACTCACGGAGTTCACTCAGACTCACGTCCATCGAGTCGGTGATGCCATCCAGCCATCTCATCCTCTGTCATCCCCTTCTCCTCCTGCCCCCAATCCCTCCCAGCATCAGAGTCTTTTTCAATGAATCAAATATTCGCATGAGGTGGCCAAAGTACTGAAGTTCAGCTTCAGCATCATTCTCTCCAAAGAAGCCCAGGGTTGATATCCTTCAGAATGGACTGGCTGGGTCTCCTTGTAGCCCAAGGGACTCTCAGCAGTCTTCTCTAACACCACAGTTCAAAAGCATCAATTCTTCGGCACTCAGACTTCTTCACAGTCCAACTCTCACATCCATACATGACCACAGGAAAAACCATAGCCTTGACTAGATGGACCTTTGTTGGCAAAGTCACGTCTCTGCTTTTGAACATGCTATCCAGGTTGGTCATAAATTTCCTTCCAAGGAGTAAGCATCTTTTAATTTCATGGCTGCAGTCACCATCTGCAGTGATTTTGAAGCCTAAAAAAATAAAGTCAGACACTATTTCCACTGTTTCCCCATCTATTTCCCATGAAATGAGGGACCAGATGCCGTGATCTTTGGTTTCTGAATGTTGAGCTTTAAGCCAACTTTTTCACTCTCCACTTTCACTTTCATCAAGAGACTTTTTAGTTCCTCTTCACTTTCTGCCATAAGGGTGGTGTCATCTGCATGTCTGAGGTTATTGATATTTCTCCCAGCAATCTTGATTCCAGCTTGTGCTTCTTCCAGTCCAGCGTTTTTCATGATGTACTCTGCATATAAGTTAAAAAATCAGGGTGACAATATATAGCCTTGACGAACTCCTTTTCCTATTTGCAACCAGTCTGTTTTTCCATGTCCAGTTCTAACTGTTGCTTCCTGACCACCATACAGATTTCTCAAGAGGCAGGTCAGGTGGTCTGGTATTCCCATCTCTTTCAGAATTTTCCACAGTTTATTGTGATCCACACAGTCAAAGGCATTGGCATAGTCAATAAAGCAGAAGTAGATGTTTTCCTGAAACTCTCTTGCTTTTCCCATGATCCAGCGGATGTTGGCAATTTGATCTCTGGTTCCTCTGCCTTTTCTAAAACCAGCTTGAACATCTGGAAGTTCATGGTTCACGTATTGCTGAAGCCTGGCTTGGAGAGTTTTGAGCATTACTTTACTAGCATGTGAGATGAGTGCAATTGTGCGGTAGTTTGAGCATTCTTTGGCATTGCCTTTCTTTGGGATTGGAATGAAAACTGACCTTTTCCAGTCCTGCAGCCTCTGCTGATTTTTCCAAATTTGCTGGCCTATTGAGTGCAGCACTTTCACAGCATCATCTTTCAGGATTTGAAATTGCTCAACTGGAATTCCATCACCTCCACTAGCTTTGTTCATAGTGATGATTTCTAAGGCCCACTTGACTTCACATTCCAGGATGTCTGGCTCTAGGTCAGTGATCACACCATCGTGATTATCTGGGTCGTGAAGATCTTTTTTGTACACTTCTTCTGTGTATTCTTGCCACCTCTTCTTGATATCTTCTGCTTCTCTTAGGTCCATACCATTTCTGTCCTTTATTGAGCCCACCTTTGCATGAAATATTCCCTTGGTATCTCTGATTTTCTTGAAGAGATCTCTAGTCTTTCCCATTCTGTTGTTTTCCTCTATTTCTTTGCATTGATCACTGAGGAAGGCTTTCTATCTCTTCTTGCTATTCTTTGGAACTCTGTATTCAGATGCTTATATCTTTCCTTTTCTCCTTTGCTTTTCACTTCTCTTCTTTTCACAGCTATTTGTAAGGCCTCCCCAGACAGCCATTTTGTTTTTTGCATTTCTTTTCCATGGGGATGGTCTTGATCCCTGTCTCCTGTACAATTTCACAAACCTCATTCCATAGTTCATCAGGCACTCTATCTATCAGATCTAGGCCCTTAAATCTATTTCTCACTTCCACTGGATAATCATAAGGAATTTGATTTAGGTCATACCTGAATGGTCTAGTGGTTTTCCCTACTTTCTTCAGTTTAAGTCTGAATTTGGCAATAAGGAGTTCATGGTCTGAGCCACAGTCAGCTCCTGGTCTTGTTTTTGTTGACTGTATAGAGCTTCTCCATCTTTGGCTGCAAAGAATATAATCAATCTGATTTCGGTGTTGACCGTCTGGTGATGTCCATGTGTAGAGTCTTCTCTTGTGTTGTTCGAAGAGGGTGTTTGTTATGACCAGTGCATTTTATTGGCAAAAGTCTATTAGTCTTTGCCCTGCTTCATTCTGTATTTCAAGGCCAAATTTGCCTGTTACTCCAGGTGTTTCTTGACTTCCTACTTTCCATTCCAGTCCCCTATAATGAAAAGGACATCTTTTTTGGGTAGCAGAGAGGAGCTATCCCACGTCCGAGGTCAGGGGCAGAGGCCGGCAGGACCCCATGCCCAGAGTGTGGTGGCCAAGAGGAGTTACCCCACGTCCAAGGTCGGGGCAGCGGCCGAGAGTGCCAGGCTGCAACGGCACAGGAATGGCTGAGAAGAGCTACCCAAGTCCGAGGTCAGGGGTGGCGGCCGAGAGAAGCTATCCCACGTCCGAGGTCAGGGGCGGCGGCTGAGAGGAGATACCCTGCAAACCAGGTCACGCGAGGCAGCCCGGAGGAGCTACCCCACACCCCAGCGCCCAAGGCCAGGGGTGGCGGCCGGGAGGACCAACCCCATGCCCGAGGCCAGGGGCGACGGCAGGAAGGACCAATCCCACGTCCAAGGAGCAGTGGCTGCGCGGGCACAGGAGGGCCTAGAGGATCTATCCCACGTTGAATGTCAGGAAGGGCGGCAGTGAGGAGATACCCCTCATCCAAGATAATGAGCAATGGCTGCACTTTGCTGAAACAGCCGTGAAGAGATACCCCATGCCCAAGGTAAGAGAAACCCAAGTAAGATGGTAGGTGTTGCAAGAGGACATCAGAGGGCAGACACAATGAAACCATACTCACAGAAAACTAGTCAATCTAATCACACTAGGACCACAGCCTTGTCTAACTCAATGACACTAAGCCATGCCCGTGGGGCAACTCAAGACGGGCGGCTCATGGTGGAGAGAGCTGACAGAATGTGGTTCACTGGAGAAGGGAATGGCAAACCACTTCAGTGTTCTTGCCTTGAGAACCCCATGAACAGTATGAAACGGCAAAATGATAGGATACTGAAAGAGGAACTCCCCAGGTCAGTAGGTGCCCAATATGCTACTGGAGATCAGTGGAGAAATAACTCCAGAAAGAATGAAGGGATGGAGCCAAAGCAAAAACAATACCCAGCTGTGGATGTGACTGGTGATAGAAGCAAGGTCCCATGCGGTAAAGAGCAATATTGCATAGGAACCTGGAATGTCAGGTCCATGAATCAAGGCAAATTAGAAGTGGTCAAACAAGAGATGGCAAGAGTGAAAGCCAACATTCTAGGAATCAGCAACTAAAATGGACTGGAATAGGTGAATTTAACTCAGATGACCATTACATCTACTACTGCAGGCAGGAATCCCTCAGAAGAAATGGAGTAGCCATCATGGTCAACAAAAGAGTCCGAAATGCAGTACTTGGATGCAATCTCAAAAATGACAGAATGATCTCTGTTCATTTCCAAGGCAAACTATTCAATATCACAGTAATCCAAGTCTATGCCCCAACCAGTAATGCTGAAGAAGCTGAAGTTGAACCGTTCTATGAAGACCTACAAGACCTTTTAGAACTAACACCCTCCCCCCCCCCCCAAAAAAAAAAAAAAAAAAAAAAAAAAGAATAAACTCAAGCTTCTCCATACTAAGGGACTCATGTAAATGGGAACCAAGGTCCTACTACTAACTGCAGCTATGCTTCCAGCTGATTGCCTGTACCAAGTTACTTGCTATGTGAACTTTTCAGAAGTTGTCCTCTAGCCCAGGTGGACATGCTGCATTTTGAATTGATTAAAGCAGAGAAGACTGTTTTAAACTCTAGAATCAAGAACAACATAATTGATGTTATTTTAAACTCCTAGGTTTTATTCATTATGAAACATTAGATAATCTTAAAGTAATAAATATCTACATAAATTACCTTTTTAGGTAACAGATTTTATAAAGGAGGTCTATTTCTGAGGTTTATTCTGTATTCTCAGGCAATTACCATAATCTTTAAAGCATCAAGTTGTTTGTTGATTAGCCAGTATCCTCCTTGATGCCATCACTAACATTTTATACTACTCTTCCAGTTCTTTTCATTTCTTCCCCCTGTATGTCATGCATACATGTCTTGCACTGGAATTTTTAAAAGGGCATAGATTGGGTTTGGTATATTTTCAATATTATATAATCTGATGTCAAGCTCTCCTCTATATAGTGTATAAACCTCATTGAAAACAACATTTTAGAATAAAAACAAGTTTTTTCATGCTTTGAAGAATTATATTTGTCACATAATCAATATTTACTTTTGAATGAATGAATGATTTAAATACTATCTGGCTTAATTTTCTTATTCCTTGAGTTTATATCATTTTTGCCTACCTAAATATATCTTGCTGTAATAACTTTATACACTCTATCGTTTTTCAGATACAATTACTTGAAACAGGTCGCAATGAAAATTATTATTTTTTTTAATCAACAGTGATATATGTTGAAATTAAACTCAGTAGGGTACCTGTAACATACAGCTTTTACACCAAAGGATAATACAATAAATCAGTCTTATGATCCAGTGTTTTTTAAGGGAAAACTCTATATGCAGGGAATTAAGGAGAGAAATTAACTTTAGATTTTTATCTTCTACTTAACTGCTAGTAGCTAGGAGCTAATTGCCAAAATTAGAAATGGTGTATCAAGCAATGTCCATTCAAGAGATTAGAAACAACACCATTATCTTAACAAAGATAATTTAATATAAGGAATTGTTAACCAAGTATTAGGGAAATTAAAAGACAAAAGGGGACAAAAACATAGTAACTGATGTAGCTATCACCTCTAGAGTGGAAAGAAGTAGAAATTATTAAACTTCACAAACAGGGAGGAGGGGCACTGGATTTCTGAGAAAGGGGCTCAGTAGGCTGCAACTTGTTTTTCTGAAGGAAGTTGCAGGGCATCTTCTAGGAATACAGGAAACAAACTGGAGCCAACTGTTACTGGAAGAACCAACTGCCACTATCAGTGTGAAGAACCACTGCTGGAGTGTTGCATGAAACAAAGTGCCCCTTCCTCCTCCTCAGGTAGGTATGTTCCCTTCAGTGTCCTTGTTGGCAGGATATTGAATATTTTTGTAATACTTTAATGCCCTTCTTTTAGAAGTTTTCTCATACAGGAAGGATATTGAATATTTTTTTTTCCCCCATACACAAAGGAAGAATGCGGATTACTGATATAATAAGTAAATATCCAGTTACTCTGCCTGAATTTGTCAGGATTCAATAAATTTGAATTAGATTAATGAGAAAATTGGATGCAGATACAAACAGAAGTATGGTTATATATGCATATATGCCTATTGCTTAGTAATTACAGGTGGAAAAATGCATGAAAAACACAAAGGCAAAGATGAAAAAATAAATAAAAACAAGAGTCAAGTACGAATAAGAAGCATATAAAGGAATGAATAAGAAAATAAAGATATTGGCAGCTTAGTCAAAAGGAAAACAAAAAACTAGTATAGAACCAATCTTTTGTAATCTAAGTGCAAATCATGTTCATAGCCAAATGTAATTTTAAGAAGTGAGGTTAGGAAAAAGCATGATTTCTTTGAGTTCTTTGGAATAAATTAGTCTACCTCTGCTTCTCTGTTCACAGAGTTTCAATAAAGCTATTTTTGTACTCAGCAAGTTGTAGCTTTATTCTTTCCATTTCATCATCTGCAAGAATGGGCGTATCTTAGGCTTTTTTGTTTCATAACAAAAAAACAGCATTACCAGTTTAGTAGAACTTGCTTATTACTTACAAAGGTTCACTCCAGGTAAGAGATGTAATACATTTGTAAATCTATTAAGTATTGGGACACAACTTCAGACTGAAAAATGTAAGAACTGAATATGGTAGAAGTCCTACTAATGTGACAAAGGAAAAAGTAATTTTATTAATTATCTATTTACATTTATCTATTTCTACCTCTATTCATATATTTTATGTTTATTTATGTTAAATTTATGTTTAATAACTTCATATACTTTGAAGAATGCTTCCATAAACATGATCGACTATCTGGTATCTAGGAAAGAGAGTTTATATTTCCTAATTATGTTTTCTAAGACCAGTTGATCAATATGTGACACACATGACCCTTGGGTTCTCTATTTATTTCAGCCTGGACAGTGGCTCAGGGGATAAGGATTTTGATTGGTCACTAGTGGAAGTCATATGCCAACATAATCAACCATATTTATGTTCATCTCTGTGTTCTTTCCACCACCATGAGTTTATATATTATCATTAGATAATGTTTTCAGTATCCTTACTAATATTCCTTATGCTAATACCTTTCATGACCTTAATTTGCATGTATAAAATATTAAGAAAAATAATAAATCTGTATTTCACTGAGTTGTTTTCTTGGGCCATTATTCTTCAAAGGCTGGTATTGGTCCCAAATGCATAAAACAAACACAAATTTTCTTCTCCACTACACATTATGATTTTAGTTGACAAAGTACCCAAATAGTGTTTATGTTCTTCTTTATTTGGATATTCAATTGTTATGTTACTTTGACAAAAGAGAGTAAAATATTAAAAGAGTTTTCTTTTACAGCTTCAATATTTATCATTTAAAATAAAATAAACAAACTTTATTATTTTAATTAGATGGGCTTTATTCAGTGAAACAATGAAACAGATTCTACAGATTTGCATCAATTTGGCCTGTTTGTTTGGCATTTACAAAAAATACATAGGTGAAGATACATATATAATGCCCAGGTATCTCCATTGCTTATCTTAATTGCATCTAAAACATTACAATAGTTCAGAAATAAAGAACTCCAAAATCTTAACTACTCCAGTGAGTGAGATAACAGAGAATTTCACATATCAAGTTTATTCTTTCATTAAGGACATAATTAAAATATTTGAAATTTTAAAAAGATAAGAAACAGAAAAAAAAAAAAAGACAGAAAATAGCAAGAAAGAGAGTAAAGGAAAATAAGAAATCAAAGAGTGAAATAAGAAATCAGTTGGGTGAAATGAGAATTGAAGAGAGAAGAGACAGAGAATGGGAAGTGAAAGTGAGAGCAAAGGCAAGCAGGTGAAAGAGAAAGATGTAAAATAATTTTGCTAAATGATGTCTGAGATTGTATCTGATTCACTAGTGAAGAGAGACTCTGCAGAATCATAGAAAATCTGCAAGTTTAGAAGCTGATTTTTTATAACTGATTTTTCTAATGATTTTAATCAGGATATAATTTATTGTGCATTATGCCATTTTAAAGAACTTTGCTTAAATATTTCTATTTTCTTCAGATTCCAAAGTTTCACAAAAGCCTAGATTTTGCCACTTTTAAAATACTCTCTGCAAGTTGCAAATCAATGCACCATTTTCTTGCTAAAATCAGCCTTGCCTAAAAGGATCTGTAGCTGAACAGGAGCAATAGCAAAGGTGTGAACTACTTCAGGGAAGTGCTAACTGCAGAGCCCAAATGAGCCCATCTAAACCCTAAAATTTTTCAGCAACAACAAACAGATGTTTCTGTAAAATATTATTCTTTTCATATTTTCCAAACTGCTATTTCTATGTACATTCATTTTTTCATTCTTCAGACTTGGACTTTCCTGCCACTTTACCAATTTTCAGGGTCTATTCATCCTTGAAATGTTTCATTTTTACTTCTAAACCTCTCCTCCTCTTCAGTAATTGCAATGGAAGTTGGGTATATGGTTTTGCTCTAAAAAATGAATTCAGTATTAGTGACATGTACCAGGCTGATGGCACTGCAAACTAAAGGCCATTGTTTTAATCACAGCAACCCAGGCACCAAACAGCATATCTCACAGTTGCCTGAACAGCTATTCTCAATTCTTTATGAAAGAAGAGACGATGATTAACCCTTTTGCATAAAACACAATTTGTGTTAATTTTTAAAATGACTGTGCATGATATAGATTTCTGCCTGAAAAGACATATTGTATTGATGATACCAAACAGAGACCCATTAGATTCTATTGAATTTAAATGGCTCACTAAGGCAGACACCTGCCTATTAATTATAAGTTTCAAATAAGTTTGTGACTGTCTAGAAATTAACTCTCAAAAAGAGATAAATGTATTTCAAAGGCAACTTGGATGATTCTAATATATAAGCAAATTTTGAACTCCACAGGGCATATGCATTTCTAGTAATGTGTCTTTTAAAATATAAAAGAATTAAAACTTGTCTTCCCATACCTAAGTATATGACCACTACAGACAAAATGCTAACTCCAGATTAAGTCTCTTACTGTTTAAAACAAGAACTCATCCCCACAAAAATCAACTGATAGTAGTTTTGTGAGGCTATGACAACAAAAATGGACTAAGACTCAGGATGACAAAATTAAGTAAGATGCATCAATAAGGTAGAGTGTTATTTTTCAGTCACTCTGTCATATCTGACTCTTTGGGTCCCCATAAACTGTAGCCCACCAGGCTCCCCTGTCCATGGAATTCCCCAGGCAAGAATACTTGAGTGAGTTGCCATTTCCCTCTCTAGGGAATCCCCTCAACTCAGGGATTGAACCCATGTCTCCTGCTCTGGCAGGCAGATTCTTTACCGCTGAGTCACCAGAGAAGCCTATCCGGTAGAGTAGATAATCACAAAAGTCTCATACTCATCTCATAATTTCCAGTTGAAATAGCCAAGGGCTTTTGAATTTAGAGCAAAATTCTATGAAAAAGTAGAGAAATTTAGAGTCTATCTCAATAAATCTTTAAAAGAGTATGACTCCTTTTGGATAGTTAGAAACTGTTCTCGATGTTACAATTTGATGTATCCTCAAATATCTTCTAAAATGTAATCCCATCACATAATTTCACCCCACCATTAGGATTTATTACTTTAATGGATTTTGTTCACTATTCTACCTAAAAAGCAAATAACCTTGAGGTTCACCATACTTTGTATTTGTTATTCAGTTCAGTTCAGTCGCTCAGTCGTGTCAGACTCTTTGTGACCCCATGAACCGCAGCACGCCAGGCCTACCTGTCCATCACCAACTCCCAGAGTTTACCCAAACACATGTCCATTGAGTCAATGATGCCATCTAACCATCTTATCCTCTGTCGTCCCCTTCTCCTTCTGCCTTCAATCTTTCTCAACATCAGGGTTCTTTTTAAATGAGTCAGTTCTTCTCATCAGGTGGCCAAAGTATTGGAGTTTCAGCTTCAACATCAATCCTTCCAGTGAACACCCAGGATTGATTTCCTTTAGGATGGACTGGCTGGATCTCCTTCCAGTCCAAGGAACTCTCAAGAGTCTTCCATTTGTTATTAGCTCATATAATAACTCAGATTAGTTTATAGCTTAAACCTTCAGGAGAACAGGACACAAACAAAGAACATGGGGATTAAAACCTTGTCTTTGAGAAAGGAAAAGAGGATTAGAAAGCACAGTTCCTCACTGCTAACTCAAGTATTTGAGGGACTAACTAGATTACATTTAATGGAGCCATGTGCTTATGAAATGACTTGAATTTTAATTGCAAGAGGTGAAAATGAATTAGGATTTAGTTTAAATAAAAACTATAAAGTAAAGCTTGATGACACCTTCAAATATTAGAACGACTACCACAGGATCAAGAGATTAAAATCTAAGGTCATCAACTGGCACAAATGATTAGAAATTACATGAAGCAAATTACAATTAAATATCAGCATAAACTTAATGCTTAAAGCTGCATAATGACAAAATCATGAATCTATAGAGGTAATAGTTTCTTCATCTCTGGAATTTAAGTAGAGTTTAAACAGTCATTGTCAGAAATATACACAATGTTTTTGCCCAAAATGAGCATTTTGAGACTCTGTAAGAAGTATTCAACAAAATGTTAATTCCAAAGGATAGTGTTATCTCTAAAGAAGAAAAATTGTATTGTCAAATAAGTATAGTAAGTTAATCATGCAACTTCAATGCACATCATTTCCCAATCTTCAATATAATAACACACTATTCAAATTACTGGTGGGAAATGTCAAGTGTTTATTAAACACAGAACCCCATGAAACCCTTCTTTCATTAATGATCATATGGTATAATATTTTGCATAACATATTTGCAAAGTATAATTTATTTTACAAGTTAGAAAAGATCTTATGGTTTTTCAGAATTTAATCTGGTTTGAACTATCAATAGGCCTTATTGGTCTGATGTGAGTAATTATGATCTAAGTATGAAATATTTCTAAACCATGCAACTTTTCCCTAAATCACACTTCTAGATAAATACCCTGCTTACATATATGAAAAATTGATTGATATCTTTATATCTTTAGAAAGTTTAATTTAGAGATCTTTATTGGGAAATCTACAGTAAAATGGGCTTCCCTGGTGGCTCAGATAGTAAAGAATATGCCTGCAATGTGGGAGACCTGGGTCAATCCCTGTGCTGGGAAGATCTCCTGGAGGAAGGCCTGGCAACCCACTCCAGAATTCTTGCCTGGAGAATCCCCATGGACAGAGAACCCTGGGAGGCTACAGTCCACAGGGTCGCAAAGAGTTGGACACAACTGAATGACTAAGTACATGGCAAAATACTTTTTAAAGAACACAGTATGAATTATAGCTACTAATTCTTGCAATGTGAGTGTATAATATTTTTGTAATTTTACAAATGAGAAAATGACTATCAGATAATGGAAATGAATGGTCCAAGACTATAAATTTAAACATTGGGTAGAACTCAGTGTTTTGCCTTCAGGGTCTAAATTCCTACTACTTTCTTGTTAAATAAAATATGTGTGGTGTTTTTCCAACAACCTTTCAAGGAAAGATCTTCAAAAGTAGAATATATCATGAATCATCTTAATGATTCAAATACTATCTTATATGAAAACACCTGTGTGGACAAATTATCTCTGAAATTTCTTTCTGGTTTTGTGGTGGTAGATAGAAGTTGAAAAATAATTTTCACACAGTAAAGAAATTTGTATACTGTTATTAACTAAAAAGGTTTCAACAGTTACTTATCATAAACTTCTGTGAAAAGCATGATTGATTTTTATCAATTTGAAATTGTTCAGTAGAAACAGTCATTGCTTAATGCAGAAGAATGAACTAAATTGCATTTAAACGTCCTTCATCTATATGAATATAACAGCCAAAGTTTAACTACTTTTCCTGGAAAGGACACAAATTATAAAGAAAAGAAAAATATACATGGTCTTAAAAGAAAAGAAGCAAGGTATTTTCTGAGACTTGAAACTTTAAGCCAATATGACTACCAATTGGCTAACCTTTAAATTCAAGGCTATGGGGAAATTCTAGCATTACAATACATATCTCAAAATAGTTCTGAATTCTTTGAATTGAGTATTCTAATTTTTGAGTGTCAAATTTGTTAAGAGATAATCTAAATTAGTAGTTACTGCAAAAAAAAGTTGCATTTCCTCATTCATGTACATGCGCAGCATTAAATTTGAATTAATTATACATCCATGAGATATGTATACATTTTTTCTTATTGTGAAAAAATATTAGAAAAAAAAAATGAAATGCCAGCAGAAAAATTCTATCCTCAATAGAATGAGGCAATAATAAATCAAGGATAAACAGTTCTAGATCTAGTCTTGTCTACTTTTCAGAATTTGCTTTTCTGCTGAGAGTTATATAATGTAAACATTATTCTGAATCTACATTTAACTGAATTTCCAGGACTTATTAGACCAACTCGAGGTGTGTTTTCAAAAAACGATTACAGTGTCCAAGATTCTTAACAACAACAACAAAAAAAAGGCTTTTATTTTGTTTTGGGATATAGCTAATTAATAATGTGATGGTTTCAAGTGGACCGCAAAGGGATTCACCCATACATACACATGTATCCATTCTCATCTCAACTCCCCTTCCATACAGGCTGCCACGTAACAGTGAGCAGAGTTCTGTGTGATCAACAGAAGGACCTTGTTGGTTGTCCATTTAAAATATAGCAATGTATATATCTTGATCCCAAACTCCCTATCTCTTTCGTACATTCTTCCTCCCTGGCAACCTTATATTCATCCTGTAAATCTGTGAATCTCTTTCTATTTTGTTAATAAGTTCACTTGTATCATTTCTTTCTAGATTTTGAATATAATGTATGTCATAGAATATTTCTCAGTATGACAATCTCTAGATCCATCCATTTTGCTAAAAATGGCATTATTTGATTCTTTTTAATAGCTGAGTAATATTCATATACCACATCTTCTTTTGAATTGTGGTGCTGGAGAAAACTCTTGAGAGCCACTTGGACAGCAAGAAAATCAAATCAGTCAATCCTAAATGAAGTCAATCTAAATATTCATTGGGAGAACTGATGCTGAACCTGAAGCTCCAATAATTTGGTCACCAGATGCAAAGAGCCAACTCTTTGGAAAACACCTTGATGCTGGGAAAGACTGAAAACAAAAGAAGAAGGGGGAAGCAGAGGATGACATTGTTAGATAGCACCACTGACTCAGTGGACATGAATTTGAGCAAATAGTGAGGGACAGGGAAGCCAGGTATGCTTCAATCCATAGGGACACAAAGGATTGGACATGACTGAATGAAAAACAACACCCCATCTTCTTTATCCATTGCTCTATCAATGGACACTTAAGTTTCTTCCATGTCTTGGCTATTGTAAAAAGAGCACTGATGAATATTGGGGTACATATGTGCTTTTGGACTAGGTTTTTTTTTTTTTTTAATATATGCACAGGAGTGAGATTGCAGGGTCATGTGCTAGGGCTATTTCTAGCTTTTTACAGAACCTCCACACTGTTCTCCATAGTGTCTGTACAAATTTACATTCCCTCATTCCAATCCCAAAGAAAGGCAATGCCAAAGAATGCTCAAACTATGGCACAATTGGACTCACCTCACACACTAGCAAAGTAATGCTGAAAATTCTCCAAGGCAGGCTTTAACAGTACATGAATGATGAACTTCAAGATGCTCAAGTTGGATTTAGAAAAGTCAGAGGAACAAAAGATCATTGCCAACATCTATTGCATGATAGAAAATGCAAGAGAGTTCCAGAAAATATCTACTTCTGCTTTACTGACTAGGCCAAAACCTTTTGCTGTGTGGTTCACAAAAAACTGTGGAAAATACTTCAAGAGATGGTAATACCAGACCACCTTTGCTGCCTCTTGAGAAATCTGTATGCAGATCAAGAAGCAACAGTTAGGACAAGACATGGAACAACAGATTGGTTCCAAATTGGGAAAAGAGTACATCAAGGCTGTATATTGTCACCCTGCTTATTTAACTTATATGTAGAGTACATCATGCGAAATGCCAGACTGGATGAAGCACAAATAAATCAAGATTGCCAGGAGGAAAGTCAATATTCTCACATACACAGATGACACGACCCTTATGGCAAAAAGCAAAGAAAAACTAGTCTTTTGATGAAAGTAAAAGAGGAGAGTGAAAAATTTGGCTTAAAACTCAACATTCAGAAAACGAAGGTCATGGCATCTGGTCCCATCACTTTATGGCAAATAGATGGGGAAACAATGGAAATAGTGACAGACTTTATTTTCTTGGGCTCCAAAATCACTGCAGATGGTGAATGCAGCCACGAAATTAAAAGACATTTGCTCCTTGGAAGAAAAGTTATGACTAACCTGGTCAACATATTAAAAAGAAGAGACATTACTTTGCCAAGAAAGACCTGCCCAGTCACAGCTATGGTTTTTCCAGTAGTCATGTATGAATGTGAGAATTGGACTATAAAGAAAGCTGAGCACTGAAGAACTCATGCTTTGGAATGGAGGTGTTGGAGAAGACTCTTAAGAGTCCCTTGGACTGCAAGGAGAAGTCCATCCTAAAGGAAATCAGTCTGAATCTTCATTGGAAGGACTGATGCTGAAGCTGAAACTCCAATACTTTGGTCACCTGATGTGAAGAAGTGACTCATTAGAAATGACCCTGATTCTGGGAAAGATTGAAGGCAGGAGGAGAAGGGGATGTCAGAGAATGAGATGGCTGGATGGCATCACTGACTTGATGAACATGAATTTGAGCAAGCTCTGAGAGTTGGTGATGGACAGGGAAGCCTGGAGTGCTGCGGTCCATCGGGTCACAAAAGTCAGACACGACTGAGTGATTGAACTGAACCAATAGTGTAGGAGGGTTCTGTTTTGTCCATGTACTCTCCAGTATTTGATATATGTTGATAATTATGAACATCTTTTCATATGCCTCTTGGCCATCTGTATTTTTTTTTTTTTTTTTTTAGAAATGTCTGCTTAGGCCTTTTGCTTATTTTTTGATTGGGTTAATTGTTTTGATGATATTAAGCCTCATGAACTGTTTGTAAATTTGGGATTGTAAACAGGGGATTTGTAAACAAGGGATTGAAAGTAATCCCTTGTTCATTACCTCATTTGCAAGTATTTCTTCCAATCTGTGAGTTGCCTTTAAGTTTTGTTTATTGTTTCCTATGCCACTAAAACTTTTGAGTTTAAATAAGTCCCATTGGTTTATTTTTGTTTTTATTTCCTTTATTCTGGGAGATGAATCAAAAAAGATATGGTTGCAATTTTTATCAGAGAGTGTTTTTGATTGTTTTCCTCTAGGAGTTTTATAGTGTCTGATCTCATTTAGATCCTTAATCCATTTTGAGTTTTCTTTTGTGTATGGTGTTAAAAAATGATCTGATTTAATATTTTTACATGTGCTTGCCAATTTTCCCAGCACCGTTTGTTAAAGAGACTGTCTTTCTGATATTGTGTAGTCTTGCCTCTTTTGTTATAGACTAATTGACCACACATATCTGGGCTTTATTGTCAAGGTTTATATCCTGTTCCATTGATCTATATTTCTATTTTTTACCAATACTATTCAGTTTTGATGATTTTAGCTTTGTAGTATATACTGAAGTCAGGGAGCCTGATTCTTCCAGTTTTGCTTTTCTTTCTCAAGATTGTTTTGACTATTCAGGGTCTTTTGTATCTTCATACAAATTTTAAGATTATTAGTTCTAGTTCTGTGAAATTAAAAATTGGTAAGTTTATCAGGAATGAATTGAATTTGTAGATTGCCTTGAGTAGTATAGTCATTTTGACAATATTGATTCTTGTAACCCATGTACATGGTATATCTTTTCATAGGTTTATGTAATCTTAGATTTCTTTCATAAATGTCTTATCATTTTAGAAGTATAGGTCTTTTGTCTCCTTAGGGAGGTTTATTCCTAGTAATTTTATTCTTTTTGATGCAAATATAAATTTAACTGTTTCTTGAATTTCTATTTCTGATTTTTCATTGTAAATGTATAGAAATGCAATGGATTTATGTGTATTAATTTTGCAACCAGAAAATTTACAAACTTCATTCAGTTCTAATAGCTTTCTTGTAGAATCTTTAGCATACTCTATGTATAGTATCACATAGAAGATGTATTCACAAGAATACACAGAAGAACTGTACAAAAAATATCTTCAAGACCAAGAAAATCACGATGGTGTGATCACTCACCTAGAGCCAGACATCCTGGAATGTGGAGTCAAGTGGGCCTTAGAAAGCATCACTACGAACAAAGCTAGTGGAGGTGATGGAATTCCAGTTGAGCAATTTCAAATCCTGAAAGATGATGCTGTGAAAGTGCTGCACTCAATATGCCAGCAAATTTGGAAAACTCAGCAGTGGCCACAGGACTGGAAAAGGTCAGTTTTCATTCCAGTCCCAAAGAAAGGCAATGCCAAAGAATGCTCAAACTATCACACAATTGCACTCATCTCACACGCTAGTAAGTTAACGCTCAAAATTCTCCAAGCCAGGCTTCAGCAATATGTGAACAGTCAACTTTCAGATGTTCAAGCTGGTTTTAGAAAAGGCAGAGAAACCAGAGATTAAATTGCCAATATCCGCTGGATCATCAAAAAAGCAAAAGAGTTCCAGAAAAACATCTATTTCTGCTTTATTGACTATGACAAAGCCTTTGACTGTGTGGATCACAATAAACTGTGGAAAATTCTGAAAGCGATGGGAATACCAGACCACCTGATCTGCCTCTTGAGAAATCTATATGGTGGTCAGGAGGCAACAGTTAAAACTGGACATGGAACAACAGACTGGTTCCAAATAGGAAAAGGAGTATGTCAAGGCTGTATTTTGTCACCCTGCTTATTTAACTTATATGCAGAGTACATCATGAGAAACTCTGGGCTGGAAGAAGCACAACCTGGAATCAGGATTGCCAGGAGAAATATCAATCACCTCAGATATGCAGATGACACCACCCTTATGGCAGAAAGTGAAGAGGAACTCAAAAACCTTTTGATGAAAGTGAAAGTGGAGAGTGAAAAAGTTGGCTTAAAGCTTAACATTCAGAAAACAAAGATCATGGCATCCGGTCCCACCACTTCATGGGAAATAAATGGGGAAACAGTGAAAACAGTGTCAGACTTTATTTTTCTGGGCTCCAAAATCACTGCAGATGGTGACTGCAGCCATGAAATTAAAAGACACTTACTCCTTGGAAGGAAAGTTCTGACCAACCTAGATAGCATATTCAAAAGCAGAGACATTACTTTGCCAACAAAGGTCCATCTAGTCAAGGCTATGGTTTTTCCAGTGGTCAGGTACGGATGTGAGAGTTGGACTGTGAAGAAAGCTGAGCGCCGAAGAATTGATGCTTTTGAACTGTGGTGTTGGAGAAGACTGCTCAGAGTCCCTTGGACTGCAAGGAGATCCAACCAGTCCATTCTGAAGGAGATCATCCATGGGATTTGTTTGGAAGGAATGATGCTAAAGCTGATACTCCAGTACTTTGGCCACCTCATGTGAAGAGTTGACTCATTGGAAAAGACTCTGATGCTGGAAGGGATTGGGGGCAGGAGGAGAAGGGGACGGCAGAGGATGAGATGGCTGGATGGCATCATGGACTTGATGGATGTGAGTCTGAGTGAACTCCGAGAGTTGGTGATGGACAGGGAGGCCTGGCGTGCTGCGATTCATGGGGTCGCAAAGAGTCAGAAACAACTGAGCAACTGAACTGACTGATGTATCGTAGCATGTCATCTGCAAATGATGACAGTTTAAATTATTCTTTTTCAATTTGGATCCCCTTTATTTCTTTCTTTTATCTGCTTGCTATAGGTAGTACTTCTAGAACTATGTTGAATAAAAACAGTTAGAATGGACATCCTTGTCTTGTTCCTGATCTAAGAAGAACCACTTTTAGCTTTTCACCTTTGAGTATGATGTTAGCTGTAGGTGTGTTTTCTGTAGCTTTTATTATATTGGTGTAGTTTCTCTCTATGTCCACTTTCTAAAGAGCTTTTAGCATAAACTTGTATTAACCTGTGTCAAAGGCTTTTTATATATCTGTTGAGATGATGGTATCATTTTTATTCTTCAGTTTGTTGATATGTTGCATCACATTGATTGATTTAATGTTAAAAGAAAAAAAAAAATCCTTGTACCCCTAGGATGACTACCACTTGATCATAGTGTATAATCCTTTTGATACATTGTTGGATTTAGACTGCTAGCATTTTGTTGAGGATTTCTGAATTTATATTCATCAGTGGTATTGACCTGTATTTTTTGTGTGTGTGTGTGGTGGTGTTGTATTTTTGCTGGTTTTGGTATCAGGGTGATGGTAGCCTCATAGAGTGCGTTTGAAATTTTTTCTTCTTCTGCAATTTTTTTAGAAGAGTTTTAAAATGATGCATGTTAGGTGTTCAGTAAATGTTTGATACAGTTCTCCTGTGAAGCCATCAGATTCTGGACTTTTCTTTGTTGGGAGTTTTTAATCACAGTTTCTACTTCAGTGTTTGTGATTGTTCTGTTCATAGTTTATATTTTTTCCCGTATCAATTTTGGGAGACTGTGCCTTTCTACGGAGAAGGCAATGGCACCCCATTCCAGTACTCTTGCCTGGAAAATCCCATGGACGGAGGAGCCTGGTAGGTTGCAGTCCACGGGGTCGCCGAGGGTCAGACATGACTGAGTGACTTCACTTTCACTTTTCACATTCATACATTGGAGGAGGAAATGGCAACCCACTCCAGTGTTCTTGCCTGGAGAATCCCAGGGACAGGGGAGCCTGTTGGGCTGTCGTCTATGGGGTCGCACAGAGTCGGACACGACTGAAGTGACTTAGCAGCAGTAGCAGCAGCCTTTCTAAGATTTTGTCCATTTCTTTCAACTTGCCCATTTTATTGGCATACGATTTCTCATAATAATGTCTTATGATCCTTTGTATTTTTGTGGAGTCAGTTGTAACTTTTTTTCATTTCTAATTTTATTTATTTGAGTCCTCTCCCTTTTTCCTCGATGAGGCTGGCTATCAATTTTGTTTATCTTTTCAAAGAACCAGATTTTAGTTTCATTGATCTTTGCTATTTTCTTTGTATTTTATTTCAATTCTGACATTTATTATTTCTTTCCTCTTCCTCACCTTAGCTTTTGCTTGCTTTTTTCTCTAGTTGTTTTAGGTATAAAGTTAGGTTGTTATTTGAGATTTTCCTTGTTTATTGAGATAAGATTATATTGCTATAAACTTCATTCTTAAAACTGCTTTTGTTGCATTCTATAGGTTTTGGATTGTTGTTCTTTCATTTTCATTTGTCTCTAGGTAATTTTTGCTTGTGAATTATTCTTAATTGCTAACATGGTCAGAATCCATAAGTAAGAAGATGACTAAACTCATTTATGACTATCTAATTTTATTTGGTTTTCCTTGATTTTACTGGGGAAGAGTTTACATTAACTCACAAATATGATTTCAGGCACTGTAAAGCTCAGTGCCTTTGGTTTCTGTAAGATGTCCTGATAAAACACTCAAGACTGAAGCATTGAAACCCATTATGTTGCTTTATTCTGCCACCTTAGTTTGTGGATATGTTCTAAGGGAATGTCATATGTTTTGTGAAGAGTCTCAAATGATAGCTGCCTAACTAACTTGGGGATATATCTCTAAAATGGGCTTCCCTGGTGGCTCAGATGGTTAAGATCCTGCCTGCAATGCGGGAGAACCAGGTTCAATCCCTTGGCTGGGAAGATCCACTGGAGAAGAGAAGGGCAACCCACTCCAGTATTCTTGTCTGGGAAATCCCATGGAAAGAAGAGCCTGGTGGGCTACAGTCCATGGAGTGACAAAGAGTCAGACATGACTGAGTGACTAAAACAAAACCTATACCTCTAAAGTACTATATTTGTCTGTTGTCCTTTCCTTGATTTCTCCTTTTCTACATCTCAAAAACAAAACAAACAAATTGAAAGAGTAGAAAAACCTGAAGGAAAAAAATTTAATTGCTACTCCTTAATATATGTGTATTGAGATATTTAATATTTCCTTAGTTCTAAAAACCTATAAAAATTAACTAGATAGATGAGTTATATTACTGAATACTCAGATAACTTCTGCCAACATTCATTATTCACATTCAGTAAGAACTGAATATTTTCCTTTACAAAATCTGCAATTTAATCAGTGAAATTATTTCATTATTTTCTTGAACTCCTTTTCTTTCTGATATTTGACACATATTGGAAACAATACTTTAGTATTTTCCTCATAACAATTATATACTGATAATATTCTTATATATGTCTATTATGTCTAATGTCATGTACATACATATGCATATCCTATGAATATATAAAGGATTTTGAGTAAAGATAACAATATCTTGATGGAATAAGAAAAAGATTTTCTCCAAGTTTAAGTTTAAAAGCACACTGATGACCAAAAATTTAAAAGAAAATACAGAGGCTAGCCAAATTTTACACCATCTAGAAGCTACAGTTATTTTTTGGATATTTAGAATGATGCAGTAGATCTTAATTGCTGGACACATGTCAGTAGTCACAAAGAACAGCTGATGATAGATGAATTTCTTTATACTCAGTCCTTCACCATGTTAATGGGAGTCATTTAAGGTTTGAGTTAACATCTTTTGTTTCTGCCCTTCCTTCTTTCTCCCTTCCTTCCTTCCATCCTTCCTTCCTTTCTTCATTCTATTTTTGCTTCCCTCCTTCAACAATGCTTGCTATTTTATTGCTAGATCCTATGCAAAGACATAGAATTCAGTGTGGACTGCAATAATGTGGCAGTTTTCTTCACAGAACTTAGAGGCTAAGGGGGAGATGGCAAAATATCAAAATGGAATACAAATAAATATAAATATAAAATTTGTATATTGTGATTGCATATTATGGCAAATACAATGAATTTAATGGCCAAAGATTTTGAAAACAAATTAATAGTGGTAGGTGTATACAAGCATTAGATATATTAGATTATAGTATTAGATGCATATTTAAGAAAAAAAGTTTCTGAGAAAGTAGCACTTAATGATATTTAAACAATGAGAAAAAAAACAAAACAATGAGACAGAAACAGCCATGAAAAGAATAAGTGCATTTATGGGAGAGAATGATTCACTCAGGAGACTGACATAAGCAGTCAGACTCTGCATGTGAAAGACAGGCCTTGTGGACAAATGGTACTGAATGAGTAGAAGAGTCATTTGCCTTGAGGTTGGATAAATAAGCATAGGATGTATCACACAGGTCTTCCAATCTATATTAAACATAATCCCTGTCTAAATACAATGGAGAAACATTGAAAATGCTAATTGAAGGTGTTATAAGCTGTATTTTATATTTATAAAATGTATCTGTAATTTGTACAGAAATATAGCAATTAAGAAAGAAATAGACAAATTAAAACTATCCAGGTTAGTGTAAGTGATGGTGTGGACTAGTGCAGAAGAAAAATAGGAAACTGGAGAGAAAGTAAGTTTTATCACTGAGGCAGTTTTGTAGAATTAGTGATGATATGTAGTTCTCTGTGACGTAAAGAGGGGAACCCATTGCTGTTCCTCATTTTTGGGCTTGAATGATTCAGCAAATATTCACTGAAATTCACATTCGCTGAAATTCTCATTCACTGAAATATGAATGCATGGTGTTTTGGGGGAGGGAAGAAGCTGACAGAGGAAAGTTGGCAGCATGTTATTGCATATATTACATTCAAAAGTAGTTTTTTGTTTGCTTTTCTACGTATTAAACAAGAGAACCATGTGAATGAAAAATATTGTCTGCCATATCAGTAAACAAAGCTGCAGCCATCAAATCATAATATTACAGCAACCCTGATGGTGAGCTTTGAGGGAATTCAAGATGGAGGCAGTATGCTCCCACCCCCTCTAGAAGTCAGCTGCTGCAGGGACCACAAGAGTTTACCCTGAGGAAACTCAGGATGGGAAAACACAGAATAGTAGTCCCAGATAGCTGAGGTGCATATCAAAGGAACGATTTCAGTGAGCCCAGAGTCTTGCACCTTCTTGTACATAAAAAAAGCACTAAATTCCTTAACTTA
This sequence comes from Bos mutus, assembly GCF_027580195.1. Taxonomy (NCBI): domain Eukaryota; kingdom Metazoa; phylum Chordata; class Mammalia; order Artiodactyla; family Bovidae; genus Bos; species Bos mutus. Next base: position 38,726,154 of record NC_091628.1, on the reverse strand, counting down.
ATATATCTGGTTTTCTTTAACAGTAATCTTTTGATATTCCAACTACCTGGTCTTTATTACAAAAACTTCTATATATCTTGGGTCCCCCATCCTTTATCTCTTTTGAGCAATTCCTCTAGAATTTATCTGAGTCTTGTCTCTTGGGCTTGAAATCCTCAGATTGTCTGCCGAATAGAACACAGCTCTCAAATTTTAGGTTGTGAATTTTTGATGATGCAAATTTGAATGGAATTTAATCTTAAGGAGATAACAGGTCAGTTTCTTAGCTTCCTAGAACTTTTGTAACAAAGTATAACAAACTAAGTGACTTACAATGATAGAATTGTTTTCTCATAGTGTTGGAGGGTTTAAGAAATAAATCAAGGTATACACAGGGTTATGCTCCCTTAGAATTAAAAAAAAAAAAAAATCTCTAAGAAGAGTTACCTTTGTTTTTTTCTTGCAGTTTCTTTAAGCACTAAGTGTTCTTGGTGTGGAAGTGTAACAACTCTCTAGGTCCCCATTTTCTTTCGCCATCTTCCCTCTGTGACTCCATGTCACCACACGATGTTTTGTTTTTTGTGTATATCTATCACTTCTTATAAGGATACTGATTATATTAGATGAAGGTCCAAGACTATTCCATGGTCACCTCATCTTAACTAATTACATCTGTGAAAGTGAAAGTCACTCAGTTGTGTCCGACTGTTTACAACCCCATGGACTATATAGTCCACAAAATTCCCCAGGCCAGAATACTGGAGTGGGTAGTCTTTCCCTTCTCCAGGGGATCTTCCCAACCCAGGGATGGAGCCCAGGTCTTCCATATTGCAGGCAGATTCTTTACCATCTGAGCCACCAGCAAAGACCAAGAATACTGGAGTGGGTAGCCTATCCCTTCTCCAGCAGATCTTCCCAACCCAGGAATCGAACCAGGGTCTCCTGCAATGCAGGCAGATTCTTTACCAACTTGAGCTATCAGGGAAGCCCATTTGTGATAATACTATTTTCAAATGCAGTCACATTCTGAGGTTTTGGGAAATAGTGCTCCAATATATCTTTTTGCCATGCCATGCACTATGTGCTCAGTCGTGTCCAGTTCTTTGTGATCCGATGGACTGTACTTTGTCACTCTCCTCTGTCCATGGAATTTTTCAGGCCAGAATACTGGAGTGGTTTGTCATTTCCTCCTCCAGGGTATCTTTCAGACCAAGGAATAGAACCAGCATCTCTTGTATCTCCTGTATAGTAGACAGATTCTTTACCCACTGAACTATCAGGGAATCAACATGACTTTTTGTGGAACACAATTCAACCCAATATTGTCACCTTTAAAAAGAGTATAGAGAAAGAAGTAACAAACTTAACAATGAACATTTGAAGAATTTCAGCACTTAGATTTCTCATGGTGAAGGCTCTGATGGAAGCTCTGGAGAGTTAGTTAGGAGGAAGTCAGGTGTGTATTTCCACCACATAAAGTGAGGGAGTATTTAGGGCAGGAGTGGCAAAAAGCATTCAATTCTGAGAAGTATGATGAAGGCAGAAAATGATTAAGTTCATCAATAAGCAATGGATGAACTTACTCATTATAAACATTGTTGATGTTTCTAATGATAATCTTGGTCATCATGAGTAAAATATTAAATTATGTTGAGATTATTGGACAAAGCAAGAAAATATGAAGTGTCTCTTAGAAAGATTTACATTGAAGTTACTACTATTATATAATTTAGCTATTGATATTCACTGGAAAATCTATGATGAATGACACCTAAATTCCAAGATTAAAAGGATTCTATATGGCTAGACTTATGTCTTCTATGCATGTTCTCTATATATATGATGAAATAGGGGAACTCGCTTTTCAGTTCATTGTGGAAGAAAATATATTGGATGCTTTACACTGAATAAAAGTAAATTTTATCTTATGAATATAGAAAATAAAATTAACAAAAATTTGAAAATATAGAAATCTGAGAGAATTAAAAATATAGGAAAACTAAAAGTTATAGGATAAAATATTAAACATTTGGTAATATATAAATACATATATGTGAACAATATGACAAGATTTATCATAAGTCAATTTAAACTAATTAAACCAGTATTTGTAACACTAAAACTTAAAATAAATTACTTATACATTAATCTTGCAAACACTAAAAATGGAGGGTATACAGTAGGAATAGAGAAAGAAAAATACTGACAACAAATGTGTATGTGGTAAAAATAATACTATGGTATCTTATTTAAATAAAAGTATCCACATAGGTATTTCACCACTAATGACAAAGAACTGAAGATAAACAATTTTATGAAGACCTATAAGACCTTCTAGAACTAACACTAAGAAAAGCATGCCCTTTTCATCCTAGGAGACTGGGCAAAAGTAGGAAGTCAAGAGATACCTATAGTAACAGGCATGTTTGGCCTTGGAGTCCAAAATGAAGCAGGTCAAAGGCTAAAAAAGTTTTACCAAGAGAATGTAGTGATCATAGCAAACACCCTCTTTCAACAACACAAAAGATGACTCTACACATGGACATCACTGGATGGTCAGTACTGAAATCAGATTGATCATATTCTTTGCAGGCAAAGATGGATAAGCCCCATACCATCAGCAAAAACAAGAACAGTAGCTGACTGTGGCTCAGATCATGAACTCCTTATCACATAATTCACACATAAATTGAAGAAAGTATGAAAAACCACTAGACCATTTAGGTATGACCTAAATCAAATTCCTTAGGATTAACCAGTGGAAGTGGCAAATAGATTCAAGGGATTAGATCTGTAGACATTGTGCCAGAAGAAATGTGGACAGAGATTGTGACATTGTACAGGAGGCAGTGATCAAAAATATCCACAGGAAAAAGAGATACATAAATAAAAATTGTTGTCTGATCTGAGGATGCCTTACAAATACCTGAAAAAAGAAAAGAAGTGAAAGGCAAAGAAAAAAAGGAAAGATATATCCATCTGAATGCAGAGTTCCAAGGAATAGCAAAGAGAGATAAGAAGTGATCAATGCAAAGGAATAGAGCAAAACAATAGAATTGGAAAGACTAGAGATCTCCTCAAGAAAATTAGAGATATCAAGGGAACGTTTCATGCAAAGATGGGCACAATAAAGGACAGAATGATATGGACCTAATAAAAGTAGAAGATATTAAGATATGGCAAGAATACACAGAAGAACTATACAAAAAAGATCTTATTGACCCAGATAACCATGATAGTGTGATCACTTGCCTAGAGTCAGACATCTTGGAGTGTGAGGTCAAGTGGGCCTTAGGAAGCATTACTACAAACAAAGCTAGTGGTGGGGATGGAATTTCAGTTGAGCCATTTCAAATCCTAAAAGATGATGCTGTGAAAGTGCTGCAGTCAATACACCAGTAAATTAGGAAAAGTCAGCAGTGGCCACAGGACTGGAAAATATCAATTTTCATTCCAATCCTAAAGAAATGCAATGCCAAAGAATGTTCAATGTACCACAAAATTGCAATCATCTCACATGCTATCAAGGTAATACTCAAAATTCTCCAAGCTAGGCTTCAACAGTACATGAATCAAGAATGTCTAGATGTTCAAGCTGATTTGGAAAAAGCGGAGGAACCAAAGATCAAATTGCCAACATCCATTGGATCATAGAAAAAGCTAGAGATTTCCAGAAAAAAAAACATCTATTTCTGCTTCATTAACTACTCCAAAGCATTTGACTGTGTGGATCACAACAAACTGTGGACAATTCTTAAAGAGACAGAAATACCAGACCACTTTACCTGCCTCCTGAGAAGTCTGTATGCAGTTCAAGAAGCAACAATTAGAACTGGACATGGAACAACAGGCTGATTTCAAATTGGGAAAGTAGTACAACAAAGCTGTATATTGTCACCCTGTTTATTTAACTTATATGCAGAGTACATCATGCAAAATGCCAGGCTGGCTGAAACACAAACCAGAATAAAGATTACCAGGAGAAATATCAATAGCTTCAGATATGCAGATGGTACTAACTCTTTTTTTTTTTTAATTTTATTTTTAAACTTTACATAATTGTATTAGTTTTGCCAAATATCAAAATGAATCTGCCACAGGTATACCTCTTATGGCAGAAAATGAATAGGAATTAAAGAGCCTCTTGATGAAAGTGAAAGAGAGTGTTAAAGTTGACTTAAAAATCATAAAGCAAAGATCTTGGTATCTGGTCCCATCATGTCATGGCAAATTCATGGGAAATGTTGGAAACTGTCTTTCTTTTCTTGGCCTCCAGTCACTGGAGATGCTGACTGCAGCCATGAAATTAAAAGACACTTGCCCCTTGAAAGAAAACCTATGACCAACCTAGACAGCATGTTAAAAAGCAGAGACATTACTTAGGTTCTTATGGTCATAGCTATGGTTTATCCAGTAATCATGTATGGGCATGAGAGCTGGACCATAAAGAAGGCTGAGCTCTGAAGAATTGATGCTTTTGAATTGTGGTGTTGGAGAAGACTCTTGAGAGTCCCTTGGACTACAAGGAGATCCAACCAGTCCATCCTAAAGGAAATTAGTCCTGAACATTCATTGGAAGGATTGGTCTTGAAGCTGAAGTTCCAGTACTTTGGCCACCTAATATGAAGAACTGACTCCTTAGAAAAGGCCTTGATGCTGGGAAATATTGAAGGCAGGTGGAGAAGGGGATGACAGAGGCTGAGATGGTGGATGGCATCACTGATTTGATGGACATGGGTTTGAGCAAGCTCTGGGAGTTGGTGATGGACAGGGAAGCCTGGCATGCTGCAGTTCATGGGTTTGTAAAGAGTTAGACATGACTGAGTAACTGAACTGAACTTTCACACATAAAATTGGTATTACATGTGATTCAATCTTAAAATAAATGCATTATTCTATTTTTAAAATTTTTTTCTTTAAAATCACTGTAACATAGAGCAATAATTTTATATATAAGATTTATTTTGTATATTTTTTCCTATTGTCAGTTCTCAAATATCTCAGCTCTAATCATTATACCTGGATGACTTATTTTGCTTAGTCTGAACTTCCAGATATTCAAACTGGTTTTAGAAAAGGCAGAGGAATCAGAGACCAAATTGCCAACATCCGCTGGATCATGGAAAAAGGAAGAGGGTTCCAGAAAAACATATATTTCTGCTTTATTGACTATGCCAAAGCCTTTGACTGTGTGGATCACAATAAACTGTGGAAAATTCTGAAAGAGATGGGAATACCAGACCACGTGATTGGCCTCTTGAGAAATTTGTATGCAGGTCAGGAAGCAACAGTTAGATCTGGATATGGAACAACAGACTGGTTCCAAATAGGAAAAGGAGTATGCCAAGGCTGTATATTGTCATCCTGCTTATTTAACTTATATGCAGAGTACATCATGAGAAATGCTGGGCTGGAAGAAGCACAAGTTGGAATCAAGATTGCTGGGAGAAATATCAATAACCTCAGATATGCAGATGACATCACCCTTATGGCAGAAAGTGAAGAGGAACTAAAAAGCCTCTTGATGAAGGTGAAAGAGGAGAGTGAAAAATTTGGCTTAAAACTCAACATTCAGAAAATGAAGATCATGGCATCTGGTCCCATCATTTCATGGGAAATAGATGGGGAAACAGTGGAAACAGTGTCAGACTTTATATTTTTGGGGGCTCCAAGTAGGTGGTGACTGCAGCCATGAAATTAAAAGACGCGTAATCCTTGGAAGAAAAGTTCTGACCAACCTAGATAGCATATTCAAAAGCAGAGACATTACTTTGCCAACAAAGGTCCGTCTAGTCAAGGCTATGGTTTTTCCAGTGGTCATGTATGGATGTGAGAGTTGGACTGTGGAGAAAGCTGAGTGCCGAAGAATTGATGCTTTTGAACTGTGGTGTTGGAGAAGACTCTTGAGAGTCCCTTCGACTGCAAGGACATCCAACCAGTCCATTCTGAAGGCAATCAGCCCTGGGATTTCTTTGGAAGGAATGATGCTAACGCTGAAACTCCAGTACTTTGGCCACCTCATGTGAAGAGTTGACTCATTGGAAAAGACCCTGATGCTGGGAGGGATTCGGGGCAGGAGGAGAAAGGGATGACAGAGGATGAGATGGCTGGATGACATCACTGACTCTATGGATGTGAGTCTGAGTGAACTCTGGGAGTTGGTAATGGACAGGGAGGCCTGGCGTGCTGCAATTCATGGGGTCGCAAAGAGTCGGACACATCTGAGTGACTGAACTGAACTGAACTGAATATTAATAAAAAAGGAAAACACACAAGAGTTCGCTAAGGCAGTCAAAGTAGTAATAAAATATACCTTTCAAAAATGTGAGTAAAAATGGAAATCAAAGGAATAAATGTACTTTAATTAATATGTTAATTTTAACTTTATTAAAAATGTACCTTCATGTTTCTTATGATAAGGCATAAAGGTGACACAATTTAGCAATGGCAAGATATAATTCATTATGAAATAGGTAAATGCAATGTTCTAGTAAGTCCAAAGCTAATCATATTAATTTATGGGCCATTGCTTAATAGAGAAAAATATCAAATTATTCCTGTAAGCAAACTAAAATATTCCTAGTCCTCTAAAATTTTCATATGAGTAAACAACATCCTTCAAAATTGTAGTCTCTATATTATATGCAATTAAACAAACAGAAAGTAGTGAAAATCTGGTGTCATATAGGCTCACATTTATCCAATATTGTTCTGAAATACTCCACAAGAAAATTTCTAGAACTGAGGAAGTAGAAAATATTCTCCCATCATTTTCCTGTGCTCTTTCCATAAAGCTGGTATGAGGGAGGAATTGCTCAGTTAATGGTTTCTATAGAAGCAGTTTAACCAGTTTCCTAGGGAGCATAGTTGCTTAGGAAACTCAAATATGTTAAAGCACAGAGGCTGTGATGAGACACCTGATGGTGCAGTTTCATTTTTACCTACTTCTTCTCACTTTCCTGGATGAGCTCTGATATGGCAGAAGTGCAGAGTTGGAAAACCATTGTGGTTTTTTACACAAGGTAGGGTTCATATAATTGCTTATGGGGTTACCATAAAGACCACCTTTGGTAGACAAGTTGTTTTTGAGGGCAAATTGGGCAACATTTTCCTACCCTGCAAGTACCTTCCACTGGACAATGGGATAATCTCTGAGGATTTATTGTAATCATATTTTCTGAAAACTCTGGCACATTAAGAAATGGTAATTGAATTTCACGAAAGCTATTTTCCAAAATCTGCTCAATTAAGGGGTAAAAAAGAGCATAGGTATATAAGACACTTTCTAAACCGTATACTGGTTTCCTGCAAATAGCAATGATGTTTTCCCTTTGAAATGTTTAATGATATATTAAAAGAGTATAAGTTATATAGTCACTTTGGGATATTTTAATCAATGAATAATTCAGGTGTTAATGATTGTTTTTATTTTTTTATCAAAAATGAAAGCTATCTGAATGTTAATTTTTATGCCTATTTATCTACCTTCTAACTACCTACCTAAATTGGTTTTGTAATGCCTTTTAAAACTGAACCACTCATTTTCAGTGGGTATCATTTAAAAATGTGACATTATAATAGTAACATGGGGACAAATGCTGCAAATGCGACTTGTGGCCTCAGAACACCAGGCTGCCACATTTTGCAGCTGTTCAGTAGACATGAGGAACTAAGCGACAGGACCCATGCCAGTGGGCTGGGAGCCCCTAAATGACACAGCGTTATAAAAAGAGGAAAAAAATAAACTTTGCAATTAACCAGCAACAATCCCTTAGGGTTGGGGCTCAGCATTATCCCTGCCATCTGCATTCTGTCTTTGAAACTCTTAGAGAGAGGCCATGACAGCTTTTTCTCAAAAATGTTTCATAACATATTATGGTAAAGCTACTCTTATTTTAAAAATTTTAGATATTGAGAGAGAGAGAAGAGAGAAGAGTTGCTAAAACCTAATTCAAGTTACCCTAAAGTTAAAGTGAACTTTAAATTATTTTGCAAATATTTAATTTTCCGATTAACTTGTGTGCTTTGATGGTAAATTGAACCCTGAAACCCTATTGTTCAGACACTATCTGCTTAGGGTCATGGTCATATTTTTGTTTTTCATCTTTCTTTTGTGTTACGTTTCTCTTGGCATAAAAAAGATAAATGTCAAATGTTTTTATCCATAAGTAACAATCAATGGCATGATTTTACTTTTTAAAAAATAGTCTAATTTTTGTATGTGTGGTTAATCGCTCAGTTGTGTCTGACTTTGCGACGCTATGGACTGCAGCCCACCAGCCTCTTCTGACTGTGAGGATTCTCCAGACAAGAATACTAGAGTGGGTTGTATGCCCTCCTCCAGCAGATCTCCCCAACCCAGGGATTGAACCCAGGTCTCCCACATTCCAGGCAGATTCTTTACCATCTGAGCCACCAGGGAAGGCCCTCTAATCTGAGCACCCCTCGGTGATCCCTGGCTCTCCAAATTGGAATGAACTCCCAGTTTAACCACAGCTTGTGCTCTGTCCTGGGCTTCTAGGAACATATGCCTGTCACTGACATGCTAAGTGTGAAACTGGTCTTTCTTGAGCAATGATAAATAGCACAGACTATGCCTTCTCACCAGTAAGACAGTAGCTCTGAAATCCTAACATTCCTCTTCTTTTGTTTCTTATTCTTCTCTTTAGACACTATGTGCTTAATTGTGCTGCATACTGTGTGTGTGTGTGTGTGTGTATGTATGTATATATATATATATATATATATATATATATATAAAATCAACACCTTTGTGGAACTCACATTCTCCCATCACTAACTGCAGGACCTCACCCTATTGAGTAACACTGGCTATGTACAGGACAACATGTTGATGCCAAGCTCATTTTACATCCTGGACCTTCTTGGATTTTAATGGTTGCTTGACAGCATCCTTGGAGCCTCTTTTTAAGCAGAACCAAATAGCTTCTTTTGGTAAACTTTTTTCTCCTGCTGATTATCTTGGTGTCTTTTGTTAAAAGGCAAGAAGATCACAGTAGAAGGTTACTATGAATGTGGGAAAAGAGTAACAGGAATAAATATCCAGAAGCTTATTAAATCATTTTAAATATAACAAATATCTATGTGTCCAAAGTAACAAAAGGACTCTGGGTCTATGGACATTACCAACAAGGTAATATAATAATTTTTATTTATCCTCAGGTTTTCCATTTTATTTGTAGGGTTTCAGATTTATTTTTAAATACAATTTTGCTTGCTTCAACGAAGATGTATTTTCCACAGAGCTGTCAAAACGAGTCATTTCAAACCTTTTTAAGATCCCATGCCCTTGCCCAAAACACTCCAGTGTCTTTCCATCACACTAAAGAAAAAGTCCTGGAAGTCCCTCCATGATCTGCTCCCTGATTACCACCCTCGCCTTTGCACCCTGTGCTGGCCTTTACACTCTTCCTGTGTGCCTTGCATGCTTCTTTCTTAGATTCTTTTCCTCATTATTCCGTCTCTCCTGAAAACTTGTCCCCATATAGTTGATGGCAGTTCCTTTAAAACACTAGACATGCTTTCTTCTCAAGATCTCTTTTTATATCTCCATATCTAAATATCAATACTAATCCCTCTTTATTCTTTTACTTTTGTAATCATTTTATTCTTAGCATGCTTTACAACACTATGTATTATATATCTAATGTTTTATTTTGTTTACCAAATATAGTGTAAGTTCCATGAAAGCAGAGATGATCTTTTCAACTGCTCTAGTGTAAGAATCTAGAAAACTCCTTGGAAAATAGCTGAGAAAATTTTTAAAAATAGTGATCTGAATGAAAGAATGGAAATGATTGAAAAAAATCTCTATACATAATAAGTAGGATATTGTTCATAGTTTCTTTGAGTTACCTCAGAAAAATTCCCCAGCGAGTCACTTTCCCAGATTCGTCTGGGGAAAAAAAAAAAAAACAACAAAGAACATGATTTGAAATCTTACAGTGATGGGTATGCAACTTTCAGATCAGATGATCAATTTCAGATGATAGTGCAAAGGACAGTTTATTAAATCTTCTTGAAAACAACAGAAAACACCTATAGTTCTATGTCTTATTAATTAATATTGATATTTTAATGTGAAAAATATGAAAATATGTTAGTCTGTGTGTTAGTAATCTGTGCTATGGGACACATTCTGCTTTTGTAGTTCATTATATTTTACAATCAAGGGTTACAAGTGAATATAATTTTGTGACAATGATTCAAATACTAAAAATAGGGGGGGGAAAGCAATATTCTGTGTTAGCTTGAATATCCTCAATAGAGTTGATACAATGACTTGTGTGCAGATAGTTTGAGATGCAATGCCAGAGAGTCAATGTAAAGACATATTACCAATTCCACTGCTATATGTAACAAATGCTTCTAGGAAGCATAATGCATGCCTTCTGAGATTATCTGCTCAAAGCATTTTTTCCCTTATTGCTCATGTTGGTTGATTTAAAAACAATTTTGCTTACTTCAGCATGTTTATACCTATACTGCTGACCTGCCCACACTGTGAGCACTTCCTGTGTCTACCCAGCAGAAACCCTGGGAGAGGCCAAGAGAATGTGAGCTTGGGGCATTAGTAATAAAGTTATGAAAATTCCACCCTTAACTCCATCCACAAGTGTCCTGTATGAAATTCACTCTGTTGCTGAGTCATCAAGTTCTCTACTGATGATCTACTATGCAAGAGTTAGTGAAGTAGGCTAGATTCCTTTTTTCTGAAACAGCTTAAGGTAGTTAGTTCCCCTTCATGGATCACAACTTTGCCATGGTGAAGGAGTTATTTTTCTCAATGAAGCTAAGAGCCATGCTGTGTAAGATCACCCAAGACAGATGGATCACACTGAAGAATTCTGACAAAATGTGGTCCACTGGAAGAGGAAATGGCAAATCACTCCAGTATTCTTGCCATGAGAATTCCATGAACTATATGAAAAGACAAAAATACATGACATTGGAAAATAAGCCCTCCAGGTCAGAAGGTGTATAATATGCCACTGGGAAAGAATGGGAGGCAATTATTAAATATTAATAGCTCAAGAAGAAATGAAAGTGTTGGGCTAAAGCAGAAATGACACTCAATTTTAGGTGTGTCTCATGGTAAAATTATAGTCTGATGCTGTAAGAACAATATTGCATAGGAACCTGGAATGTTAGGTCCATGAATCAAGGTAAAATGGATGGCGTTAAGTAGGAAATGACAAGATTGAACATTGACATGTTAGGAATCAATGAACTAAAATGGATGGGAGTGTGTGAAATTAATTCAGATGATCATTATGTCTACTACTGTGGGCAAAATTCCTGTAGAAGAAATACAGTAGCTCTCATAGCCAACAAAACAGTCTGAAATGCAGTAATTGGGTGCAATCAGTAAACAGCAGAATGGTCTCAGTTCATTTCCAAGACAAAACATTCAACATCACAGTAATCCAAGTCTAGGCCCCAACTACTAATACTGAAGAAACTAAAGTTAAACTTGGGCTTCCCAGATGATGCTAATGGTAAGGGATCTGTCTGCCAATGCAGAAAATATAAGAGAAAGGGGTTCAGTCCCCAGGTCAGGAAGATTCCCAGGAGGAGGGCATGGCAACCCACTCCAGTATTCTTGTCTGGAGAATCCCATGGACAGAGGAGCTTGCTGGGCTACAGTCCATAGGGTTGCAAAGAGTCAGATAAGACTGCAGTGATTTAGGAAATATGTATGGAGACCTACAAGATCTTCTAGAAGTAACACCAAGAAAGATGTCCTTTTCATCATAGGGGATAAAATGCAAAAGTGGGAAATTAAGCGATATCAGAATAAAAGGTAAGTTTGGTTTTGGGGTACAAAATGAATCAGGGCAAGGCTAACAGACGATTTTCAAGAGAGCACATTGGTCATAGTAAACACCCTTTTCCAAAAACACAAGAGACAACTTTACATATGGACCTCACCAAATGGTCAATACCAAAATCAGATTGATTACATACTTTGTAGTCAAAGATGGAGAAGCTGTATATAGTTATCAAAAACAAGACCTGGAACTGACTGTGGCTCAGATCATGAGTTCTTTATTGCAAAATTCAGGCTTAAATTGAAGAAAGTAAGGACATCCACTAGGCTATTTGGACATGACCTAAATCAAATCCCTTATGAGTATACAGTGGATGTGACAAATAGACTCATAAGATTAGATCTGGTAGAGACTGAAGAACAATAGATGGAGGTCCATAACATTGTACAGGATGTAAAGACCAAAACCATTTCAAAGAAAAATGAATGCAAAAAAGCAAAGTGGTTTTATGAGGAGACTTTAAAAACTGCTGAGGAAAGCAGAGAATCAAGAGGCAAGGGAGAAAGCAAAAGATATACCCAAGTGAATGCAGTGTTCCAGAGAATAACAAAGAGAAAAGAAGGCATTCTTAAATGAACAATGCAAAGAAATAAAGGAAAACAATAGAATGGAAAAGACTAAAAAATCTCTTCAAGAAAACTGGAGGTAAGAGAATATTTCATGCAAGGATGGATGTAAGGATGGATGATTCCATTCTAATTAAAGAATGTTGAAATTTCATTCTAATTAAAGAATGTTGAGGCATCATACAATTCTGCTCATTTCACATGCTTGTTTTTTATGCTCAAAATCCTTCAAGCTAGGCTTCAGCAATATATGAATTGAGAATGTTTAGATGTACAAGTTGGATTTAGAAAAGTCAGAGGAACCAGAGATCAAATTGTCAAGATTCATTGTCTTATAGAGAAAGCAGGAGAATTCCAGAAAAAATATCTACTTCTGCTTCATTGACTACATTAAAATCTTTGACTGTGAAAATCACAACAAACTGGAAAATTCTGAAAGAGCTGGAAATACCAGACCATCTTACCTGCCTCCTGAAAAACTTGTATGTGGGTCAAAAAGTTATAACCAGACATGGAACAATGGAGTGGTTCAAAATTGGGAAGGTAGTACAGGAAGGCTGTATATTTTCACTTTGGTTATTAAACTTTTATGCAGTATATATCATGGGGAATGCCGGGTTGGATGAAACACAAGCTGGAAACAAGATTGTCAGGAAAAATATAAACAACCTCACATATACAGATGATATTCATCTGATGGAAGAAAGAAAAGAAGAACTGAACAGCCTCTTGATGAGAGAAAAAGAGGAAAATGAAAAAATTGGCTTAAAACTCAAGATTCAAAAAACTAGGATCATGACATCTGGTCCCCTCACTTCACGGTAAATAGAAGGGAGCAAAATGGAAGCTGTATCAGATTTTATTTCATTGTTCTCCAAAATTGCTGTGGATTGTGACTGAAGCTATGAAATTAAAAGATGCTTGCTTCTTGGAGGGAAGGCTATTTACACATATAGATAGTCTATTAAAAAGCAGAGACATCACAATGCCAAAAAAGTTTGCATCAGTTCAGTCTCTCAATCATGTCCGACTCTTTGTGACCCCTTGAACTGCAGCACACCAGGCCTCCCTGTCCATCATCAACTCCCGAAGTTTATTCAAACTCACGTGCATTGAGTCGGTGATGCCATCCAGCCATCTCATCCTCTGTTGTCCCTTTTTCCTCCTGCCCCATCCCTCCCAGCATCAGAGTCTTTTCCAGTGAGTTAACTCTTCCCATGAGGTGGCCAAAGTACTGGAGTTTCAGCTTTAGCATCATTCCTTCTAAAGAACACCTAGGGCTGATCTCCTTTAGAATGGACTGGTTGGATATCCTTGCACTCCAAGGGACTCTCAGGAGTCTTCTCCAACACCACAATTCAAAAGCATCAATTCTTCAGCACTCAGTTTTCTTCACAGTCCAACTCTCACATCCATACATGGCCACTGGAAAAACCATAGCCTTGACTAGATGGACCTTTGTTGGCAAAGTAATGTCTCTGCTTTTCAATATGCTATCTAGGTTGGTCATACCTTTTTTTCCAAGGAGTAAGCGTCTTTTAATTTCATGGCTGCAGTCACCATCTGCAGTGATTTTGGAGCCCCCAAAATAAAGTCTGTCAAGATTTGCATAGCCATGTACAAAAGTGAGAATTGTGTCTTAAGAAGCCTGAGTGCCAAATAATTCATACTATTGAACTGTGCTGAAGAAGTCTCTAGAAAATCCCTTGAACTGCAAGTATATCAAACCAGTAAATCCTAAAGAAAATCAATCCTAAATATTCGTTGGAAGGATTGTTATTAAAGCTGAAACTCCAATACTTTGTCTCCATGATGCCAAAAACTGACTCATTGAGAAAGACCTTGATGCTGGAAATGAATGAAGACAAAAGGATATTGGAGCGACTGAGGTTGAGATGGTTAGATAGCATCATTGACTCAATGGACAAGAGTTTGAATGAACTCTGGGAGACAGTGAAGGACAGAAGAACCTGATGCGCTACATGCAAGGGGGTCACAAAGAATGAATCAGCAACTTAACAACAACAACCAATATCTGTCAGTTATGCTTATCGTGCTCCTTCTTCACCACTAATTTTAGATATGCCTCCCCTTCAAGCAGGATTTCATCTGGGCTAGGTTGCTTGTCTGATGGAATTAGCCAAAACTTCATCTCCAAGAAGACTAGGCCTGGGCATCCTTAGCCCTACGTGTAATTGCTGCAAAAGTCTTTTTATATAGTTGTTGATGTGGTTTAATCGCTAAGTCATGTCAGACACTTTTGATCCTATAAACTGTAGTACACCATGCTTCTTGTCCTTCATTATCTTCCAAAGAATGCTCAAATGCATGTCCACTAAGTTGCTGACGTTCTCCAACCATCTCATTCTCTGTCACTCCCTTCTGCTCCTGCCCTCAATCTTTCCCAACATCAAGGTCTTTTCAAATGAGTTGGCTTTTTGCATTAGGTAGCCAAAGTATTGGAGCTTCAGCTTCAGCATCAGTCTTTCCATTTCAGGGTTGATTTCCTTTAGGATTGACTGATTTGCTCTCCTTGATGTCCAAGGAATTTTCAAGAGTCTTATCCAGCACCAAAATTCAAAAGCATCAGTTCTTCAGCGCTCAGCTTTCTTTATAGTCCAAATCTCATATATATACATGACTGCTGGAAAAATAATAGCTTTGACTATATGGACCTTTGTTGGTAAAGTGATATTGCTGCTTTTTAATATGCTGTCTTTTTTTCAATCTAGATTTAGAAAAGGCAGACGAACCAGAGATCAAATTGCCAATATCCATTGGATCATCAAAAAAGCAAGGGAGTTCCAGAAAAAAATATCTATTTCTGCTTTATTGACTGTGCCAAAGTCTTTGACTGTGGATCACAACAAACTGTGGAAAATTCTTGAAAAGATAGGAATACCAGACCATTTCTCTGGTATTTCATGCCTCTTGAAAAAAATGTATGCAGTTCAGGAAGCACTGATTAGAACTGGACACAGAACAACAGACTGGTTCCAAATAGGAAAAGGAGTGTGTCAAGGCTGTATATTGTCACCCTGCTTATTTAACTTATATGCAGAGTACATCATGAGAAACGCTGGGCTGGATGAAGCACAAGCTGGAAAAAAGATTTCTGGGATAAAGGTCAATAACCTCAGATATGCAGAGGACACCACCCTGATGACAGAAAGCAAAGAATAAATAAAGAGCCTCTTGATGAAAATGAAAGAGGAGAGTGAAAAAGTTGGCTTAAAACTCAACATTCAGAAAACTAAGATAATGGCATCCAGTCCCCAATCACTTCATGGCAAATAGACGGGGAAACAGTGACTCCAAAATCACTGCAGATGCTCACTGCAGCCATGAAATTAAAAGATGCTTACTCCTTGGAAGAAAAGCTATGACCAACCTAGATAGCATATTAAAAAGCAGAGACATTTGGCTTTTCCAGTGGTCATGTATGGATGTCAGAGTTGGACTATGAAGAAAGCTGTGGCATTGGAGAAGACACTTGAGAGTCCCTTGGACTTCAAGGGGATCCAACCCATTCATCCTAAATGGAATCAGTCCTGAATAATCATTGGAAGGACTGATGCTAAAGCTGAAACTCCAATACTTTGGCCACCTGATGCAAAGAGCTGACTCATTTGAAGAGACATTTATGCTGGGAGGGATTGGGAGCAGGAGTAAAAGAGGATGATGGAGGATAAGATAGTTGGATGGCATCAGTGACTCAATGGATATGAGTTTGAGTAAATTCTGGGAGTTGATGATGGACAAGGAGCCCTGGCGTACTGCATTCCTTTGGGTTGCAAAGAATCGGACATGACTGAGTGACTGAACTGAACTAGGTTTGTCCTAATTTTTCTTCCAAGGAGCAAGCATCTTTTAATTCCATGGCTGAAGTCACAGTCAGCATGAGTTTGGAACCCAAGAAACGAAAATCTATCACTGTTTCTAGTTTCCCCCCTTTATTTGCAATGAAATGATGGGACTGGCTACCATGATCTTCATTTTTTGAATCTTGAGTTTTAAGCCAATTTTTTCACTTTCCTCTTTCACTCTCATCAAGAGGCTCTTTAATTATTCTTCTGTTTCTGCCATTAGAGTGGTATCATCTGCATATCTAAGATTGTTGATATTTCTCCTGGCAATCCTGATTCCAGCTTGTGATTCATTCAGCCTGGCATTTCACATGACATACTCTGCATTTAAGTTAAATAAGCACGGTGACAGTATACAGCTTTGGTATACTACTTTCCCAATTTGGATCCAGTCTGTTTTTCCATGTTTGGTTCTAACCATTGCTTTTTGACCCACATAGAGGTTTCTTAGGAGACAGGTAAGGTAGGTTGGTCTCATATCCCCATCTCTTTGAGAACTTCCCACAATTTGTTGTGATCTACACAGTCAATATGCCAAAGCCTTTGACTGTGTGGATCACAATAAACTGTGGGAAAATTCTGAAAGAGATGGGAATACCAGACCACATGACTTACCTCTTGAGAAACCTATATGCAGGTCAGGAAGCAACAGTTAGAACTGGACAGGGAACAACAGACTGGTTCCAAATAGGAAAAGGAGTACATCAAGGCTGTATATTGTCACCCAGCTTATTTAACTTATTTGCAGAGTATATCATGAGAAACACTGGGCTGGAGGAAGCACAAGCTGGAATCAATATTGCCGGGAGGAATATCAATAACCTCAGATATGCAGATGACATCTCCCTTATGGCAGAAAGTGAAGAGGAACTAAAGAGAGCCTCTTGATGAAAGTGAAAGAGGAGAGTGAAAAAGTCGGCTTAAAGCTCAACATTCAGAAAACGAAGATCATGGCATCTGGTCCCATCACTTCATGGCAGATAGATGGGGAAACAGTGGAAACAGTGGCTGACTTTATTTTTCTGGGCTCCAAAATCACTGCAGATGGTGATTGCAACCATGAAATTAAAAGACGCTTACTCTTTGGAAGGAAAAGTTATGACCAACCTAGATAGCATATTCAAAAGCAGAGACATTACTTTGCCAACAAAGGTCCATCTAGCCAAGGCTATGATTTTTCCAGTGGTCATGTATGGTGTGAGAGTTGGACTATGAAGAAAGCTGAGTGACAAATCATTGATGCTTTTGAACTGTGGTGTTGGAGAAGACTCTTGCGAGTCCCTTGAACTGCAAGAGTATCAAACCAGTCCATCCTAAAGGAAATGAGTCCTGGGTGTTCATTGGAAGGACTGATGTTGAAGCTGCAACTCCAACACTTTGGTCACCTAATATGAAGAGCTGACTCATTGGAAAAGACCCTGATGCTGGGAAAGATTGAGGGCAGGAGGAGAAGGGGACAACGGAGGATGAGATGGCTGGATTGTATCACCGACTCAATGGACATGGGTTTGGGTGGACTCCAGATGTTGGTGGTGGACAGGGAGGCCTGACATGCTGCGGTTCATGGGGTCGCAAAGAGTCGGACATGACTGAGTGACTGAACTGAACTGAACTTATCACAGTCAATAGGTTTATTGTAGTCAATGAAGCAACCAAGAACCAAAAACACCAGGAGAGGCCCAAGGAAATCCCATCATGTTGATATATATTCTGTTTCCAGAGATTCTAATTCTATTATGTTCTGGCTACAAATATCCCAACCCATCTACCCCCAAGGACTAGAACATCCAATCCAGCTGAAACTAGGATGTCAGGCAAGAAATAATAAATTGTTCATAATTAACAGGCAGTGATTGTGAAAGAAGCCGATCTTACTAGATTCCTGCAGTGTGTGTTCTAGTTACTGGGCACTACACTCCATATTTCAAGAAATCAGTTCAGTACATATACTGCCTCCAGGCAGACAATGTTTCAAGATTTGTTTTGTAAAAAGCATGTGCCTTGGTTGAATCTTTAGTCAAACATTGTGTTATTCCATTGTGCCAGGTGGCTTTAGGTAATGTTGCATAGGTTAAAACCAGAGGCCCTCATAGAAATTTGTCCATTGTCACACTACCTTTTTTGTTAAATGGATATTTTAGACTGTCATGATGCCACATGTTATAAGTCTTTGATTTTGATGCTGGCAAAACCGGTAAGCATGGAAGAGAAGTCAGTAGTCACATAAGATTCAATTCCATTTCAGATGAAATACTGCCCTCCCAGATGGAAGGGCCCAATGTAATTAGTTTGCCATGAAGTGACTAAGTCTCACTGAAAGACAAGTCCACTTCGTCAGCTCAGCATTGGTCTCTGCTGTGAAAATTTCAGAATTTCAAGCATCACCACAACGTAGACCTGGATTTTTGAAAAGAAACTCAAGCCATTGGGCCCATGTATATATTCCATCCCTCCTCCCACAGGATGTTTACTCCTGACTTCTTCCATACACACACATGATAAAAAGCATAAGTTGGTTAATGTCCACTGGCTGACTCATCCTCTGTATTCATTTTTTAATGTGTCCTTTGTGGTATATCAACTTTACTGGGATTGATTTTAGATTCAAAAATCTCAACTCCTGTGAGTCTATCTGTGCACTCTTTCCTAGATGGAACCTCATCAATTGTCTAGATAACTTGTATATTTGGACCTCACTTCAGATCTTCTTCAGGATAAGTGACTGAGCAAGTAAACTTCTCCCAGTACTGATCACAGCAAGGAATTACCTCATCATTTCCCTTTAGTTCCCCTCCTTTTTGTTTTGAATTGTGTCTCCCAAAGATGTGCTGACATCCTAATCCCCCGTACAGGAATCAAGATTGCTGTGAGAAATATCAACCTCAACTATGCAGATGAGACCACGCTTATGGCAGAAAGCAAAGAGGAACTCAAGAGCCTCTTGATGAAAATGAAAGAGGAGAGTGAAAAAACTGGCTTAAAACTCAACATTCAGAAAATGAAGATCATGGCATCTGGTCCCATCACTTCATGGCAAATAGATGGGGAAACAATGGAAACAGTGGCAGACTATCTTTTGGGCTCCAAAATCACTGCAGATGGTGACCACAGCCATGCAATTAAAAGACACTTGCTCTTTAGAAGAAAATCTGTGACCAACCTATTAAAGCATATTAAAACCTATTGACTACGCCAAAGCCTTTGAGTGTGTGGATCACAATAAACTGTGGAAAATTCTGAAAGAGATGGGAATACCAGACCACATGATCGGCCTCTTGAGAAATTTGTATGCAGGTTAGGAAGCAACAGTTAGAACTGGACATGGAACAACAGACTGGTTCCAAATAGTAAAAGGAGTACGTCAAGGCTGTATATTGTCACCCTGCTTATTTAACTTATATGCAGAGTACATCATGAGAAATGCTGGGCTGAAAGAAGCACAAGTTGGAATCAAGATTGCTGGGAGGAATATCAATAACCTCAGATATGCAGATGGCACCACCCTTATGGCAGAAAGTGAAGAGGAACTAAAAAGCCTCTTGATTAAGGTGAAAGAGGAGAGTGAAAAAGTTGGGTTAAGACTCAACATTCAGAAAACAAACATCATGGCATCTGGTCCCATCGCTTCATGGGAAATAGATGGGAAAACAGTGGAAACAGTGTCAGACTTTATTTTTTGGGCTCCAAGATCACTGTAGATGGTGACTGCAGCCATGATATTAAAAGACGCTTACTCCTTGGAAGAAAAGTTCTGACCAACCTAGATAGCATATTCAAAAGCAGAGACATTACTTTGCTAACAAAGGTCCATCTAGTCAAGGTTATGGTTTTTCCATTGGTCATGTATGAATGTGAGAGTTGGAATGTGAAGAAAGCTGAGCGCTGAAGAATTGATGCTTCTGAACTGTGGTGTTGGAGAAGACTCTTGAGAGTCCCTTGGACTGCAAGGATATCCAACCAGTGCATTCTGAAGGAGATCAGCCCTAGGATTTCTTTGGAAGGAATGATGCTAAAGCTGAAACTCCAGTACTTTGGCCACCTCATGTGAAGAGTTAACTCATTGGAAAAGACCCTGGTGCTGGGAGGGATTGGGGTCAGGAGGAGAAGGGGACAGCAGAGGATGAGATGGCTGGATGGCATTACTGATTCGATGGACGTGAGTCTGAGTGAACTCCGGGAGTTGGTGATGGACAGGGAGGCCTGGTGTGCTGCAATTCATGGAATCGCAAAGAGTCGGACACGACTGAGCAACTGAACTAAACTGAAGATAGCATATCAAAAATCATAGATATTTCTTTGCCAGCAAAGGTCCATCTAGTAAAAGCAATGGTTTTTCCAGTAGTCATGTATGGATGTGAGAGTTGGACTGTAAAGAAAGCTGAGCACTGAAGAATTGATGCTTTTGAACTGTCATGTTGGAGAAGACTCTTGAGAGTCCCTTGGACTGCAACAGGATCCAACCAGTCCATCCTAAAGGAAATTAGTCCTGAATATTCATTGGAAGGACTGATGCCGAGGCTGAAACTCCAATACTTTGGCTACCTGATGGGAAGAACTGACTCATTGGAAAAGATGCTGATGCTGGGAAAAATTGAAGGCAGGAGGAGAAGGGGACAATAGAAGATGAGATGGTTGGATGGCATCACTGACTCAGTGGACATGAGTTTGAGCAAGCTCCAGGTGTTAGTGATGGACAGGGAAGCCTGGCATGCTGAAGTCCATGGGGGTCTCAGAAAGTCAGACAGAGTGATTGAACTAAACTGATTAAAGTGGCCTTACATGAAAGTTGGCAGGTGAAGTCAAGTTAAGATGAGGTCATGATAAATTAGGGTGGCCCCTGATCCAATGATGGGCATCTTTAAAACAGAAGGGAGATTTGGGCACAGAAACACATGCAGGTAGAATGCAATGACATAATCAAGGCAGAGATTGGAGTGCTGCAGCTGTAAGATCTGGAACAGCAGGGATTTGTGACAACCAAGAGCTAGGAAGAAGCAGGAAAAGATTCTTCCCTGGAGCCTTGGAGTCACGCTTCTAGTTTCAAGAACTGTAAGAAGATACATGTCTGTTTTGTTATACCACCCAGACTTTATGATACCCATCATTATGACAGCCCAGGGGAACTGATAAACTCCTCATTGTCTGCCCTGTGTTGGTTTTACATTTTCATCTTGCGACAAATTCTGAAGCCAGCCTATCTGTTAACTGTGCTTTTGTTAGCCATGTGACAAGAGTTGGGAGCTGTGGAAGAGACACAAGTAAAATGGAGGCCAGACTACCTGCCTGTGCAATGTTCTTATGTCCCTCAGCTCTATTTGGACCAGTTCCAGGATGTACCATTTCCATTACATAACAGATTACTTCTGCAGCCACCTGATCTTATGATTCAGTTACCTGACAATATGAGGATGATGTTGGGTTGCTCTGATGCATCATTACTTGCCGTTTTTGGTCAGGTATTCATCCAGGTAATAAGAGCTACTTTTCATACAAAGAGTAGTACTCTGATGCTGAAGACTTGGCTTTGCTGTAAAACATAAGCATCTGTGCTGGGATACTCCAATTAGGGCTTTCTAGAGACCACGCATGGTTTCTTCACCTCATACAGGGACATTTAGATTCAGTGTTCATTGAGTCAGATCCTCAAACTGTAGGGCCCCTTGCACAATAGACTGGACCTATTTACAAAACCTTTTCTTTACCCATTAAGTTGAATTTTACTAATAAGATCATGTTTTATGCTTTAAAGTCAGGAATTCACTCTTTTTCTTGAACTACGTGCTTCTATGTAGTGAGTAGACCTATGAAAAACTTTATTGCTTAGGCTGACTGGGTTTTCAGGGTTACATTTCTTTCTTTTATTTTAGAAATTCTGTGAGCATACTGTTATGTGAGTTTAATCAAGTCAAGGACATCACTGCAGATTTCTCTCTCTCTTACCATTAGTTTGATAACACGTGTCCCAAAATGCTGTTGAGAGAGAGAACATTGAGTTGATTCTTGTCTCATTTAGCCTTCAATTCTGACCCAGTGTTTCCAATGCAGACTTTTCTTGAACCTGGTGGTGTGTACAGGGTATAAATGTTATTTATAAAGTGGTAGCTTGATTCACCCTACAGATATTCTTTTTGAATAAATCGCCATGTAGGGCAAGATTTGAGTGTTTTTGCATTTCTGGACATAAAACCATCAAACTCCATTATTGCCCTCCCCCAGCAGAACCCAGTCTTCATGGCACATACATACTTCACTTCTCAGTGTGGAATTATGCCAATATATGCATATATGGACTAAAGTTTCCACCATCACTTCATAGTTTTATAGGGAATATGCTCAAGAAATGAATACATTTAATATACTGCAAATTTGAAGCTATCAAAAAAAAAAAAAAAAAAAAATCTCAAGTTTTGCTTCTGAGAAATGATATCCCCCCCCCAAAAAAAAGTAAAATTTGGCTCAAATCTATTCCTGTATACCACAGAAAAAAACAGAAAACAAATGTGTCTGTTTGTTAATAAGAATCCTTTGTTTGCTTTAAGAGTTTGTGGGCAGCAGTTGGGCAAGTCGTGATGTTTCTAAAGTTTAAAAATAATGATGGAATAATTTCATGATATATGTTTTTGTTTAAAAAAGATTGATTCCTAAAAATTAGTGATAAATTATAATTGATTATATAATTTCTTTCTGAATATTTTCTTGAATAATTTTTTATGTAATTGTTTGGATACATTTTAAAGTTCTGGTTTGAAGTCATTTTCTTGAATCTCATTTTCATCTCTTTTTCTCTTTATTGTGGTGAAAGAAATAAAATGAGGTACTCCTTTTCCCGCATTCTTCTCTCTCTCTCTCTCTGACTCTTTCTTTCTCTTTCTCCCCTCTTCCTTTCCCTCCTTTTCTCTCTCTCTCCTTTCCTCCCTTTCTTTCTTTCATTCTCTTGAAACACTCACTTATTGATTACCTTATTTGTGCTATTCAAAGAATACTCAAGGCCTGCTCAACCCAGTTGACTGCCTTTTCATTACTATATATATATATAACCGTAATCTTCTTTTCTCACTAATTTAAAAATAGAACATTAATTTATCTTTATCCTAAAGATGTATAATGATCTTAAGTGGGCCTAAGGTAGCCAGTTAAGCTTTTAAAAGGTGAAACATTAGAGAGACACTCTTCTGCTGACCTCGACTATATAGCCTCTGTGGGTTTTATAGTTGAAGAATGTAAATTCTTCCAGTAAGCTTGGGAAAGAACCCTGAGCCTCAGATGAGACTTTGATCCAGGCTAACACTTGATGCAGCTTTATGAGAAACAAAGTAGACACCTCTGCTAAGCCTCAATCTACAGACTGTACGGAATGAAAAGCTATTGTTTTAAGTTACTAAGTTTGTGGTATTTGTTACGCAGCAATAGAAAATGAACATACCAAGCCAGGATAAGAAGGAGAACAGCCCACAGATGATTTGACTGTCTTTGCTCACGTTTCTAACTAATTTGATTTCCATTTTAAAAGTAATTATCAAAGTATTAATAATAATAATTATAATATATGGATGTTTTGGCTCTTTGTATGTATTAACTCATGCAATTATTATTAAAAACTCTATGAGGTAAGCATTACAGTCTGAATTCACAGACAGTAAAGGGAGGCTTAGGGAAACAAGCTTTCTTATGAGAAGTGGAAGAAGTCATGTGTAAAGTGCTGGCTGGGAGGGATGTAGAAAATCCCTCTGGTAGATAGACCTTCTCATGTGGTTTCCAAGTCCACACCCTTTCCACCTCAATACACTGCATTGTATTATTTATAGGAAATTATATACAAGGTAGCCTCTTCTGTACTAGCTTGCTAAGATCAATAAGGTATGAGCCTATAATGAAGAGCTTTAAAATCTAGTGGGGAAAATAGATATGAATTATATAACATCTCCCAATATCTAATGAAGCACTTGCACACTGGGATTATATTCTGGCAGGATTAGAAGATGCTTAGAGAAGCCATGGCAACTAAGCCTTAAATACTCTAAATAATCTTTCTGGTAGAAAAATTGGGGCAGCAATTACTTGGATGAAGAAATAAACTGTTGTGTTTGGAATTGTGAGTGTCTGGAGCATGTTCACAGAATGCTGAGTAGATAGGAGCACAGGGATGTCAAAGGTATAACTGGTTTTATATCCAAAATGCATGCTTCCTACATTGTTTACATGTTTTCTGTGTTCATCTCTGTTTCTTTCTCTCTCTCAATCACTGCACTCCCCAATCTAACTGGTTTTTGCATAGCAAACTGCAGATTTTTGAATCAGTGTTAGTACTGCATTTTGGAAAATATATCAGTCAAAACATCATTTTAAGATCCAGTTATACACACACATACACACACATTCACACACAGATATACACACCTTGCCTGTGTTTGTAGTTTATTCTCAGATTTATGGTTGAGGCTCAGCATATGTAGTATATATACTATAGATTTTTCTTTTGCTCTTGATATCTAAAAATATTTTTTTTTCAAATTATGTCCTTGATTCCTAGTGCTGCTTGGCAAAATCCTAGGTACTAAGGACAAAGAAATAAACCAGTTGGCAAGAACACAGATATTTTAGTTGGTGGCGGGGGTGGGGAAGCTGGAAAAATATGCCAGGAAAAAATAATTTAAAATATGTCAGAGAACAGTAAATCTTAGAGAATGAAATGAAGTACTATATGGGAACTGACAGAGGAAACTATATTAGAACAAGTCGTCAGAGAAGGGGTTTCTAAAAAGATAACACCTGAGCATGTATAAGCTCTTTGATCCATCAAATACATAGTTTAGAATGAGTTCTTCCTGACTTGGAAGTCCTTTTGTTTAATTAGCTCACAACAAAAGGAAAATATCATAGAAAAACTCAATTTCTGTATAAGGAAAATATACATATCTAATACTAAGAAAAAATAAATATGAAATGTTATAGAAGTCACAATTAGCATACTATAAAAAGAAAAGCTGCCAAAAATTCATGTTCATGGACAATTTTAATAAGCAGCACACATTTATCAAACTAATTTCCCTTATATATTAATATTATCAATAACAAATAAATTAGATAAACTGAACTGAAATGAAAGGCACCTATCAAATTTTCCAAAATCATCTTTTGGAGATTCTCATAATTCAAACATTTCATATAGAGGAGGTGTCTGTTTTGCACACACTTTAATTTCACAAACTCAGTCATGTATCCTCTTTATGTTTTTTTTCTTCTTCTTTATCCTTAGAAGAAAAAAAAAAATGAAAGAAAAAAAAAGCCCAGCACAAAACAGTTAATCACTTCACTTGTGGGAAAAGCCAGAATAATGTGCATTTTGTGGCAACTGAGAAAATGCAGGATAGGTTATTTTTGTGCTCACTGGAGAAATATAAATCTTCAACAATTTTTTCCACTTATCACTTTTTGTATTATATCTATTTGGTATATTAAATTCATATATAATAAACTTGAAAACAAGTCACTTTACATGAAACTAATTACATTCAGTGAAGACCCAGAGGACAAATTCATCCTGACAGAGTATTTCAACAGCGTTTGCTTATACGTAGCTTGCTGCAGAGAGCACAATGCCTCGGCTGGAATCACAGCTAGGGATCTACTCTTCCTAACTCACCGGCAGTTATTTTTGTTGTTGCTGTTAATTGACTTTTTTATGAAATACTTATTAAAGATACTTTCCAGATTTTCATGGGTTAAGGAAGCATTGATTTTGAAATTATAATTTATATACACACAGAATAACAACTGATTTCACAGTTCATTAATTCAGTTGATGAACAACAATAAAAGAGAAGTATGGCAAGTATAACCAGGGGATAAGGTGAGAGAGGAAGTGTATAATTTTACTCAATCACTATTCAAAATAAATAAATGATCAAATGTACTTTATATAAAATTCTAAATTCATTACAGAAAATGATTAACTTAATTAAGGCAAAGTTTTAAAACTGTACTTAGTGTATGAAATAGGAGAGGTAATTCTTTTGGGAAGATGCAATTCTGACATAATTTCCTTGCTGTAGGGAATAAAGTCTACTTTCTTAGAGTGAATTACATAAAATGTCCAGTTTTCCTTCTGTGTTAATTTGTGTTTGATAGTTGCAGAAAATATGGATGTTGTGTGAACTATATGTGATATTTTGTACTTACAGTAGTACTATTTCTTTTAATGCTAAATGCTCGTTTCTCTATTTTCTCAATGACAATAGGCAGATTTTTCAAATATATTAATAGATCATATTAATGGGAGGATATGGCATATTTTTCAAAAACTGTTTCCAATAAAAATGAATTCCACAATATATAAACTTTCACATCTGTGAAATATATATACATAGCAAAAATGTGTGTACATGTATGTCACATGTGTGTCTATATAGTATATCATAGTGAGAATAGAAGAAAAAAGTTAGATAATTTTTGCATTTTATTATTTAACCATCATAAAAACCTTTACTTGTTTAAATAAGTTCAATGGTATAGATGGGCTTATACATATACTTTAATAAATGTCATAACTTTTCTGTGTTGATAAGTTATAAAAATGCTAATTTTGTATATGTATATGTAAATAACATTCCTACTCTGATGGAGAGATGAAATGAAAGGAGTATATATATATTTTTTTTCATCATGGGAAGAAAAGTCAGTAAATTACTTTTTAAATGCCAGCATAAAGTAGCCATCCATAAGCTAGTCCAGCAAATGATTATATTAACATTGCAGTTAGAAATGCTATCTCATAATCAGATCTTTATTTTTTCTAAATGAATGTTTAAAGGTATAAAATAAGTTTATTTTGAAGATTAAGGATACTCAACTCTGAACTCATATGGTGCACAAATAAGGATTAAAAATGGAGGTTCTGCAGCATGAAGGCTTTAGAATTAATATAACATGACTGAGGTAGTGCCAGAGTCGATGAGTCACTGCCCACTCTGAATAAATACTTGAAGCAGCTACAGAGAAACTGCCAAGGTCAAAGCTCAGTGTTATTTCAGATAGATGTTATTCTCTATACAGCAGTCACTCTCTCCTGCTTCCAGCTTTCCAAAAAGAGCTGATACACTGCAGGCACTCAGGATGAATCTGCCAGATTTAATAATAATCAAGAACACTCTTAAATAAATGTCTCCAGAAAGAGAAGCAATTGGAAAGCTTAAAAGTAAAGACTATTTGAACTGTGCCTCATCTCAGAAGGCACACTCTCTTGACTCATTTCAGAACAAAGGTACTAAAGAATAGCGATGAAATTCATGGAGATTTGCTCATTGCATCTAAAAGCATCATTACTTGTGTCAATTGCCTGGCTCATTCTAATAACCACGCAGCAAACATTCTGGGGGCAATGCAAAGATAGTGAGGAGCAAGTCACTTTGAATCAATATGCATTGGTGAAGATTTGCTTTCATTCAATGCAACTGTAAAGAAGGTAGTTCATCCTTCTAAAATTTAGAGTAAAACATTTAGCAAATCTGTGATGTTGAAGAAAAGATAAGGGACAAGTATATTCTGTGCACTATTTGAGTGTTTCATAGTATTAGTGTTTTAGTAATCTTTTTCTTTGTTATTATTGTCTTTTCTTCTTTGGGGATTGTAGACTTATTCCTAACTTTGACTGTCACTTAGCCTATTACATAAAGTATTACCAAGTGGAAACTGTGACATCTTGTGCATATTTTGTCTTTCAATACAGTTTTGACATTGCAACAGAATACACAGTGTTTTTGAAACTTCTAAACAGTGAAAGTTAATTAGGAAATACCCCAAGCTTAATCAAGAATGTCAGCACCCCACCAACTTTCACTATCCTGACAGCCACCACTTCTCAGAGCAATTTTTATCCAACATTATTTTTTAGTTAATAAAGTATCCCCTAGAGATGCAGATATTTTATATAGGAGTATTATTTTAATCACATTAGCCATATTTAGCTATAAGATATTCTGAAATAATGGACATGTTCTGGTTACTATTTATGGGCAACAAGTTTTCCAGAATTGTACAATTCTACATTGACTGGATGGGAGTTGACTACAAGAATTAGTCATGATTTTGGGTGAGGTGGTTCACTTCCAGAAGCCAGTTTCAAGGTAGTCAATCAGTTGAGAGGTATCAACTTGCAACTAACAAGCCCTAGAAGCTGTGAGACTGCTTATTATCTGAAAGATATTGGGCTGGATCTGGATCTTGCACAAGAGCATCTTCTTTCACTTCTTTATTTTTTTTCAAAATCCTTTTACTTTTCTCCAGTCTTAGTGCCACGATTGCAATAAAGGCTATAGTCATCTCTTGTCTCTTGCCATCTCTTGCCATGGCTCGTCATTGTTTCTGCCTAGCTACACCACACAGAGAGTTAATATTACTACTAATAAATCTCTTCTTATCAGATAATTTCTTTCTTAATACATGTTGGTGTTTTTTCATTGCTCAATGTAAAATAAACACTCTAAGAATTGTTTACAAAGCCAATCATGACTTTGCTATTTCACTATCTTTATATACTTATACTTTCTCATATTTTCCCTTTATTCTTTGTCTCCAAACTGAAAGGCTTTTTTTTTTTTTCTTTTCAGATGTGTTATTGTTTCATTCTAAAACATTACCCAACTTCACTTTTTTCTTTTCCCATTGGCATAGCAAATGCTGACCAATCTTTGAAAATCCACTTAAATAAGGCTCCCAGCTGTGCTTAACAACTGATAACATTTTGTCTACAGGCAGACCATCAGTCAAATGTTGAACCTTACAGGATTAAAGATAGAAGCATGAAAAATTTCCTGAAAATTGGTATTGATATATTAACTCATATTGTTTTTAATACCCATACCAGACACTATGCCTGACTGTAATCAGATTTTCAGTAAGTATTTCTGAATAAGAAAGTAAGCCAGATAATATTAATAATACACTTGATTATTAGAAATCTTCCATTTATATCTGTTCATTTTTTCCCAAATAGTACCATGAAAGACTGTCAAATGCTTGGGAAAAAAAATCAGATACATTATATCTATAACAATTGTTCTCAACCATGTGAAATTTTGCCCACCAGGAAAAAGATAGTTTGTTACAACTCCAGGAAGTTGAAAGGAATAGAAAGATCTTTCTAGCATCTTGTTGGTTGAAGCCAGGAGCACTGCTAAACATCCCGCAAGACAACTCCTTTTCCCTTCACAAAAAATATCAGATTCAAGGTAATGATAATTCCAAGACTGAGGAATTTTAATCTGTGTCATTTTTGAAATTAGCTGTGGTAGTTGTGTACACATAAAGAATGAAAGAACAAAGGAAGGAAGGAAAGATGTAAAGAAGAGCAGAAGGATGCAAGAAGGAAGAGAGAGACAGAAAAAAGAGAAAGGAAGGAAAGAAGAAAATAAGAAGGGAGGAAGAGGAAATAGGTATATTTGTTAAGACTTGATCTTTGTTGTTCTTTGTGCTTTTATTCTGTTTTAATAATGACCTCTTCCCTTTTTGTCTAAGTTCTCCCAGGCATCTACTTGACAAAATCTAAAGTGGTGTCTGTCTTTTCTTATGTATTAATCATCTGGCCGGCTCTTAGGACTGAGTTACTTTCAACAAAGTTACTCTGAGATCATTGATAGGTCAGTGATATCAATGCAGGTCTTAGTGTACCTCAGAAAATAATTTGTCTGGTTCAGAATATCCAAAGTTACTCAGAGTACCAAGGGTTCACCTTCTATCTCCTCAAGTATTTGGACTTGGGTTGTCTTCTATCAAAGATGATTCTGCCTTCTCTTGTATGTTAATCATTAAATTTGAAAAGGAAGTTGAAGGTGATGTATTTCTTCTCATTAATTCCTGCATTTGATGGAAATTTCCAAGCCAGTACCTTTTTCCATGAAAGTTCTTCAGATTTTATTTCTCTTCCTCTCTCTTAAATATTCGAAAAGGCATCTCCTCACTATAAGATCTTCTATAACCATACATAAACATTTCTCAACTCTTATTTTAGCACCATATTCTATTTCATTTTTATCTCTCAAATCACCAAATGCAGTAACTTGCAAAAATATTTAATAGTGTTCCTAGAATCAAAGAATAAGAGTACAAAGAAAATCAGCCTATGTATATTTTATATATAGATTTGTTAATACTTAATTTTGTACCTTGACATTTCCAACTTAGGTCCTTTTAAAAGAATACAAAACAAAATACTAGAATTTAATTATATTCTTATTAACTTTCAATGTATTTGGTAAGTGGCTTGAATATCCATATTTTATTAATGTGTAATACTTCATATTGATTTATTTCTGCTTCTTAAATATATCATTCTCTTTTCATCTTAAACTTTTTTATTCTCTTTAAATTTTACTCTCTTCCTTAGATGCCATCTCTTGAGATTACATGTAACTTTGTTCCACAGAAAGGCACACTGAACACTTGTTTATTATATAAATTTCACTTTTTAATCTTTATTATAACATAGATATTTCCATGTATTTTCATTGTGGAATGCTTTTGAACATTTACATT
This sequence comes from Bos mutus, assembly GCF_027580195.1. NCBI lineage: Eukaryota > Metazoa > Chordata > Mammalia > Artiodactyla > Bovidae > Bos > Bos mutus. Next base: position 38,695,362 of record NC_091628.1, on the reverse strand, counting down.
TTAATAAGTTTGCCAGTTCTACTTTCAGAAATATTTTGTGTATCATTCTGTGGATATTATCAGGTACCCTATACAACAGATGCTAAAAGGCCTTCCAGTGACATTCTTCCTGTAAAATATCTCTTTTACCCCAATACTCAGAATGCACATAGAAGGGACAAGTAAATAAATCAAAATGTTAGCATCTATAACTCAGAAGCTTACAACTTAGCATCACACTGCAGTTAGTACTAACCCAGAATGACTTACAGGATTAGTTAGAATGGGAAGACTTAATGGTCAGTGTGGAGCCAGTCTTGCCTGCAAAAGTACAACTTGTAGAGTGATAGGATCACTTTGCTTTGAAGAAGGAAGTGGTGGAGGTCAAGACCAATGAGAAAGAATGATACACCCAGTGACAAGAATACCTGGAGCTCCATTCAAATAAGTGACAGCAAAAAAAAAAAAAGAAGAAATATGATCCTAAGACTTAGGGTAACAGGACAGCAACAGGTACAATGTTCAAGGTAATGTTTCACATGATTGCACAGGAAACAAGAGAAGACAATGTAAAACTGACAGCAGTAAAACCACAGCGGTGGCTTTGAAGTGTTTTAATAAGGATTGGAAGCCCTTACTGGAATTATGGAGGCCATGTTTAGAAAAAAAAACTCATTACCAGAAGTCTAAGAAAAGATTATTTTTAATTTGAAATCATTTATATAACTGCAAATAATCAAGAAATTGTGTTAAATGATTTTATGCTGCTGCTAAGTCACTTCAGTCGTGTCCAACTCTGAGCAACCCCATAGACAACAGCCCACCAGGCTCCCCCGTCCCTGGGATTCTCCAGGCAAGAACACTGGAGTGGGTTGCCGTTTCCTTCTCCAGTGCATGAAAGTGAAAAGTGAAAGTGAAGTCGCTCAGTCGTGTCCGACCCTCAGGGACCCCATTGACTGCAGCCTTCTAGGCTCCTCCTTCCATGGGATTTTCCAGGCAAGAGTACTGGAGTGGGGTACCGTTGCCGTCAAAGGAAGCAAAATCAAGCTGACCAGTATGGTGCATTGCCAGTGTAGTGATGATTATTTTAACCACAGCAGGCAGACATTGAGAATCCTCAAAAGAAATCAAAACACCGAATTAACGGATGAGTAATTTATCATCAGGTAAATCCCATGGACGGAGGAGCCTGGTAGGCTGCAGTCCATGGGGTCGTGAAAAGTCGGACACGACTGAGCGACTTCACTTTCACTTTTCACTTTCATGCATTGGAGAAGGAAATGGCAACCCACTCCAGAGTTCTTGCCCGGAGAATCCCAGGGACGACGGAGCCCGGTGGGCTGCCGTCTATGGGGTCGCACAGAATCGGACACGACTGAAGCGACTTAGCAGCAGCAGCAGTGAAATAGGAAATAACATTACAGAGATAAATGAAACTTGGTTACAAGGAATTTTTCATTAAACAAAAAAAACCCATAATGGTTTCCTTCACGCCATTTTGAAGATGTAAGTCCTACATAAGTTTAGAAAGAATGACAATTATTGAAGAAAAAATATTCTTACTAATTTGAAATGATATGAAGTTTGAGCTTTTAATACAATATTGTAAAGTAATTAGCCTCTAATTAAAATAAATAAAAGAAAAAGTTAATCTCTGTTAGATGTCATTCCACCATCACTCTTTTATACTCAGGTCAAATCTGACATTTATCATTAATAGATACATTCATTCACTGAAATATTTTTTTTTGTTTTGTTTTGTTTTTTTTCCTCTAATTTTATTTTATTTTTAAACTTTACATAATTGTATTAGTTTTGCCAAATATCAAAATGAATCCGCCACAGGTATACATGTGTTCCCCATCCCGAACCCTCCTCCTCCTCCCTCCCCCCCATACCATCCCTCTGGGCCGTCCCAGTGCACCAGCCCCAAGCATCCAGCATCATGCATCGAACCTGGACTGGCAACTCGTTTCCTACATGATATTTAACATGTTTCATTGCCATTCTCCCAAATCTTCCCACCCTCTCCCTCTCCCACAGAGTCCATAAGACTGTTCTATACATCAGTGTCTCTTTTGCTGTCTCGCATACACCGGTTATTGTTACCATCTTTCTAAATTCCATATATATGCGTTAGTATACTGTATTTATGTTTTTCCTTCTGGCTTACTTCACTCTGTATAATAGGCTCCAGTTTCATCCACCTCATTAGAACTGATTCAAATGTATTCTTTTTAATGGCTGAGTAATACTCCATTGTGTATATGTACCACAGCTTTCTTATCCATTCATCTGCTGATGGACATCTAGGTTGCTTCCATGTCTTGGCTATTATAAACAGTGCTGCGATGAACATTGGGGTACACGTGTCTCTTTCCCTTCTGGTTTCCTCAGTGTGTATGCCCAGCAGTGGGGTTGCTGGATCATAAGGCAGTTCTATTTCCAGTTTTTAAGGAATCTCCACACTGTTCTCCATAGTGGCTGTACCAGTTTGCATTCCCACCAACAGTGTAAAAGGGTTCCCTTTTTCCACACCCCCTCCAGCATTTATTATTTGTAGACTTTTGGATCGCAGCCATTCTGACTGGTGTGAAATGGTACCTCATAGTGGTTTTGATTTGCATTTCTCTGATAATGAGTGATGTTGAGCATCTTTTCATGTGTTTGTTAGTCATCTGTATGTCTTTTTGGAGAAATGTCTATTTAGTTCTTTGGCCCATTTTTTGATTGGGTCGTTTATTTTTCTGGAGTTGAGCTGTAGGAGTTGCTTGTATATTTTTGAGATTAGTTGTTTGTCGGTTGCTTCATTTGCTATTATTTTCTCCCATTCTGAAGGGTGTCTTTTCACCTTGCTAATAGTTTCCTTTGATGTGCAGAAGCTTTTAAGGTTAATTAGGTCCCATTTGTTTATTTTTGCTTTTATTTCCAATATTCTGGGAGGTGGGTCATAGAGGATCCTGCTGTGATGTATGTCGGAGAGTGTTTTGCCTATGTTCTCCTCTAGGAGTTTTATAGTTTCTGGTCTTACGTTTAGATCTTTAATCCATTTTGAGTTTATTTTTGTGTATGGTGTTAGAAAGTGGTCCAGTTTCATTCTTTTACAAGTGGTTGACCAGATTTCCCAGCACCACTTGTTAAAGAGATTGTCTTTAATCCATTGTATATTCTTGCCTCCTTTGTCGAAGATAAGGTGTCCATATGTGCGTGGATTTATCTCTGGGCTTTCTATTTTATTCCATTGATCAATATTTCTGTCTTTGTGCCAGTACCATACTGTCTTGATAACTGTGGCTTTGTAGTAGAGCCTGAAGTCAGGTAGGTTGATTCCTCCAGTTCCATTCTTCTTTCTCAAGATCGCTTTGGCTATTCGAGGTTTTTTGTATTTCCATACAAATTGTGAAATTATTTGTTCTAGCTCTGTGAAGAATACTGTTGGTAGCTTGATAGGGATTGTGTTGAATCTATAAATTGCTTTGGGTAGTATACTCATTTTCACTATATTGATTCTTCCAATCCATGAACATGGTATATTTCTCCATCTATTAGTGTCCTCTTTGATTTCTTTCACCAGTGTTTTATAGTTTTCTATATATAGGTCTTTAGTTTCTTTAGGTAGATATATTCCTAAGTATTTTATTCTTTCCGTTGCAATGGTGAATGGAATTGTTTCCTTAATTTCTCTTTCTGTTTTCTCATTATTAGTGTATAGGAATGCAAGGGATTTCTGTGTGTTGATTTTATATCCTGCAACTTTACTGTAGTCATTGATTATTTCTAGTAATTTTCTGGTGGATTCTTTAGGGTTTTCTATGTAGAGGATCATGTCATCTGCAAATAGTGAGAGTTTTACTTCTTCTTTTCCAATTTGGATTCCTTTTATTTCTTTTTCTGCTCTGATTGCTGTGGCCAAAACTTCCAATACTATGTTGAATAGTAATGGTGAAAGTGGGCACCCTTGTCTTGTTCCTGACTTTAGAGGAAATGCTTTCAATTTTTCACCATTGAGGATGTTTGCTGTGGGTTTGTCATATATAGCTTTTATTATGTTGAGGTATGTTCCTTCTATTCCTGCTTTCTGGAGAGTTTTTATCATAAATGGATGTTGAATTTTGTCAAAGGCTTTCTCTGCATCTATTGAGATAATCATATGGTTTTTATTTTTCAATTTGTTAATGTGGTGTATTACATTGATTGATTTGCGGATATTGAAGAATCCTTGCATCCCTGGGATAAAGCCCACTTGATCATGGTGTATGATCTTTTAATGTGTTGTTGGATTCTGATTGCTAGAATTTTGTTAAGGATTTGTGCATCTATGTTCATCAGTGATATTGGCCTGTAGTTTTCTTTTTTTTGTGGGATCTTTGTCAGGTTTTGGTATTAGGGTGATGGTGGCCTCATAGAATGAGTTTGGAAGTTTACCTTCCTCTGCAATTTTCTGGAAGAGTTTGAGCAGGATAGGTGTCAGCTCTTCTCTAAATTTTTGGTAGAATTCAGCTGTGAAGCCGTCTGGACCGGGGCTTTTGTTTGCTGGAAGATTTTTGATTACAGTTTCAATTTCCATGCTTGTGATGGGTCTGTTAAGATTTTCTATTTCTTCCTGGTCCAGTTTTGGAAAGTTGTACTTTTCTAAGAATTTGTCCATTTCTTCCACGTTGTCCATTTTATTGGCATATAATTGTTGATAGTAGTCTCTTATGATCCTTTGTATTTCTGTGTTGTCTGTTGTGATCTCTCCATTTTCGTTTCTAATTTTGTTGATTTGATTTTTCTCCCTTTGTTTCTTGATGAGTCTGGCTAATGGTTTGTCAATTTTATTTATCCTTTCAAAGAACCAGCTTTTGGTTTTGTTGATTTTTGCTATGGTCTCTTTTGTTTCTTTTGCATTTATTTCTGCTCTAATTTTTAAGATTTCTTTCCTTCTACTAACCCTGGGGTTCTTCATTTCTTCCTTTTCTAGTTGCTTTAGGTGTAGAGTTAGGTTATTTATTTGACTTTTTCTTGTTTCTTGAGGTGTGCCTGTATTGCTATGAACTTTCCCCTTAGGACTGCTTTTACCGTGTCCCACAGGTTTTGGGTTGTTGTGTTTTCATTTTCATTCGTTTCTATGCAAATTTTGATTTCTTTTTTGATTTCTTCTGTGATTTGTTGGTTATTCAGCAGCGTGTTGTTCAGCCTCCATATGTTGGAATTTTTAATAGTTTTTCTCCTGTAATTGAGATCTAATCTTACTGCATTGTGGTCAGAAAAAATGCTTGGAATGATTTCTATTTTTTTGAATTTACCAAGGCTAGCTTTATGGCCCAGCATGTGATCTATCCTGGAGAAGGTTCCATGTGCGCTGAGAAAAAGGTGAAATTCATTGTTTTGGGATGAAATGATCTATAGATATCAATTAGGTCTAACTGGTCTATTGTATCATTTAAAGTTTGTGTTTCCTTGTTAATTTTCTGTTTAGTTGATCTATCCATAGGTGTAAGTGGGGTATTAAAGTCTCCCACTATTATTGTGTTATTGTTAATTTCTCCTTTCATACTTATTAGCATTTGTCTTACATACTGTGGTGCTCCGTGTTGGGTGCATATATATTTATAATTGTTATATCTTCTTCTTGGATTGATCCTTTGATCATTATGTAGTGACCTTCTTTGTCTTTTTTCACAGCCTTTGTTTTAAAGTCTATTTTATCTGATATGAGTATTGCTACTCCTGCTTTCTTTTGGTCCCTATTTGCATGGAAAATCTTTTTCCAGCCCTTCACTTTCAGTCTGTCTGTGTCCCCTGTTTTGAGGTGGGTCTCTTGTAGACAACATATGTAGGGGTCTTGTTTTTGTATCCATTCAGCCAGTCTTTGTCTTTTGTTTGGGGCATTCAACCCATTTACATTTAAGGTAATTACTGATAAGTATGTTCCCGTTGCCATTTACTTTATTGTTTTGGGTTCGAGTTTATACACCGTTTTGTGTTTCCTGTCTAGAGAATATCCTTTAGTATTTGTTGGAGAGCTGGTTTGGTGGTGCAGAATTCTCTCAGCTTTTGCTTGTCTGAAAAGCTTTTGATTTCTCCTTCATACTTGAATGAGATCCTTGCTGGGTACAATAATCTGGGCTGTAGGTTATTTTCTTTCATCATTTTAAGTATGTCTTGCCATTCCCTCCTGGCTTGAAGAGTTTCTATTGAAAGATCAGCTGTTATCCTTATGGGAATTCCCTTGTGTGTTATTTGTTGTTTTTCCCTTGCTGCTTTTAATATTTGTTCTTTGTGTTTGATCTTTGTTAATTTGATTAATATGTGTCTTGGGGTGTTTCTCCTTGGGTTTATCCTGTTTGGTACTCTCTGGGTTTCTTGGACTTGGGTGATTATTTCCTTCCCCATTTTAGGAAGTTTTCCACTATTATCTCCTCAAGTATTTTCTCATGGTCTTTCTTTTTGTCTTCTTCTTCTGGAACCCCTATGATTCAATGTTGTAGCGTTTAATATTGTCCTGGAGGTCTCTGAGATTGTCCTCATTTCTTTTAATTCGTTTTTCTTTTATCCTCTCTGATTCATTTATTTCTACCATTCTATCTTCTAATTCACTAATCCTGTCTTCTGCCTCTGTTATTCTACTATTTGTTGCCTCCAGAGTGTTTTTAATTTCACTTATTGCATTATTCATTATATATTGACTCTTTTTATTTCTTCTAGGTCCTTGTTAAACCTTTCTTGCATCTTCTCAATCCTTGTCTCCAGGCTATTTATCTGTGATTCCATTTTAGTTTCAAGATTTTGGATCAATTTCACTATCATTATTCGGAATTCTTTATCAGGTAGATTCCCTATCTCTTCCTCTTTTGTTTGGTTTGGTGGGCATTTATCCTGTTCCTTTATCTGCTGAGTATTCCTCTGTCTCTTCATCTTGTTTAAATTGCTGAGTTTGGGGTGTCCTTTCTGTATTCTGGCAGTTTGTGGAGTTCTCTTTATTGTGGCGTTTCCTCACTGTGTGTGGGTTTGTACAGGTGGCTTGTCAAGGTTTCCTGGTTAGGGAAGCTTGTGTCGGTGTTCTGGTGGGTGGAGCTGTATTTCTTCTCTCTGGAGTGCAATGAAATGTCCAGTAATGAGTTATGAGATGTCTATAGTTTTGGGGTGACTTTGGGCAGCCTGTATCTTGAAGCTCAGGGCTGTGTTCCTTTGTTGCTGGAGAATTTGCTTGGTATGTCTTGCCCTGGAACTTATTGGCCCTTGTGTGGTGCTTGGTTTCAGTGTCGGTATGGAGGCATTTGATGAGCTCCTGTCAATGAATGTTCCTTGAGTCAGGAGTTCCTGGAGTCAGGGTTTGGACTTAAGTCTCCTGCTTCCGATTATCGGTCTTATTTTTACAGTAGTTTAAAACTTCTCCTTCTATACAACACCATTGATAAAACATCTACATTAAAGATGATAAGTTTCTCTACAGTGAGGGTCACTCAGAGAGGTTCACAGGGTTACATGGAGAAGAGAAGGGGAGGAGGGAGTTAGAGGTGACCCAAATGAGATGAGGTGAATCAATAGTGGAGAGAGTGGCTAGCCAGTAGTCACTTCCTTATGTGCACTCCACAACTGGACCACTCAGAGATGTTCACGGGGTTATACAGAGAAGAGAAGAAGGAGGAAGGTAACAGAGGTGGCCAGAAGGATAAAAGGGGGGAATGAAAAGGAGGGAGACAGATCCAGCCAGTAATCAGTTCCCTAAGTGTTCTCCACCGTCTGGAACACACAGAAATTCACAGAGTTGGGTAGAGTAGAGAGGGGTTAGGGAGGAGACACAGGCGACCTGGTGGAGAAAAAGGAGGGTCCAAAGGGAGAGAGAGCAGTCAAGCCAGTAATCTCACTCCCTAGTGAAAAATGGGTCCTGAAGATTGGGTCCTTAAAAATTGGTGACAAATACATAAAAAAATTGGTGACAAATACATAAAAGCAAAAAAAAGAGAAAAAAAAACAAACAAGGTAGAATTATAAAGAAAGTGGAATTTCAAAAATACCAGAAAGCGAAAATTAAAAATCTAGAGTAGAGTTTGTTAAAAATACGAAAAAAGAAGAGAAAAGAAAAGAAAGAGAAAGAAAACGAACAAACAAAAACAAACAAGGTCATGAAATTATAAAGAAAGTACAGGTACACAATTGATAACTAATACCAGAAAGCGAAAATTAAAAATCTAGAGTAGAGTTTGGAATTTCAAAAATACGATGTTAAAGAAGAGAAGAAGGAAAAGAAAGAGAGAAAAAAAAACGAACAAACAAAAACAAACAAGGTCATGAAAATTATAAAGAAAGTACAGGTACAAAATTGATAACTAATACCAGAAAGCAAAAAATTAAAAATCTAGAGTAGAGTTTGGAATTTCAAAAATACAATGTTAACAAAAAAAAAAAAAAAAAAAAAAATAAAGAGAGAAAACAAACAAACAAATACGAACAATGTCACAAAAATTATAAAGAAAATACAGGTACAAAATTGATATCAAATACCAAAAAGCATAAATTAAAAATCTAGAGTAAAGTTTGGAATTTCAGATATACAATGTTATATAAAAGAAGAAGAGAAAGAAACAGAGAAGAAGAAAAAAAAAAAAAAAGTCACAGAAATTATATAAAAAAAACTATAGGTACAAAATTGATAACATATACCAAAAAGCGAAAATTAAAAATCTAGAGTAGAGTTTGGAATTTCAAAAATACAATGCTAAAGAAAAGAAGAAAAAAACAAAAACAAAACAAAAAAAAACCAAGGTCAAAAAATTATAGAATATATATATATGAAGTTTGCTGAAGAAGAAAAAAAAATAGGGTCTTTTTTTTTTTTTTTTTTGCAAAGTAATAGGTTATAAAAGTGAAAATTAAAGGAACAATAGAGGACTTAAAAATTTTTTTTTAATTAAAAAAAATAGAAAGAATGATCGTAAAAATAATAAAAATATATCTAGGACTTTTTTTTTTTTTTTTTTGGGTGTTGTGGGTTCAGTTCATTTTGGCTAGTTCCTTGGTCAGATTTCTATTTCTCAAGATCTATAGGCCCCTTCCTATGTAGTCCGTAGTAACCACAGGGTTTTGATCTATTGCCTGTAGCTTCCAAGGCGTTTCCCTCTGTTATATCTTATTCTGTTTGCTAGTCTCTTCAGTATCTGGTTTCGCCCTGACTCAAAGGGCACGGTGGAGGACACACTTTTTTTTTTTTTTTTTTTTTTTTTTAGCTTACTTGTTCAGTCGCTGTGTGGGAGGGAGGGAGGAATGCTGCAAACAAATAACACTGGCGTGGGCTCGCAGTGCCTCAGCCACCCTGGGTCTGCCCGCTCACGGCGCGTGTAGCCTCCCTGTCCACCCTGCTTGGACTCTAGGTTGTTCCGCCAGGAACAATCCGAGGCTGGCCCTGGGCTGCATGCACCTCCCAGGTCCAAGCCACTCAGGTTCAGGCACTCGGGTAGTCCTCAGAGGCGCAGACTCAGTTGGGCCTGCGTTTTGTGCTCTTCCCAGGTCCGAGCGCCAATTTGCTCTTCCCAGGCGAGCGCCAATGCTGCGACTTAGCGCCTCCCCGCCACTCGGTTATCTGGATGTAAAACCGGCACACCTTCTCAGGCAGATGTTGATCGTCCAGACCCCCAAGAAGTTTTAGTTAGCAAAGAAGCCCGCTTACAGTTTTATAGATAATGTCTCTCTGGGGCTGCGATTGTCCCCTTCCGCTCTGGCTGCCTGTCACCGAGGGGGGAAGGTCTGCAGCCAGCTATCTCTGTTCAGTCCTTTGTTTCAGGCGCTGGGCCTGGCGGTCTTAGGTTAGGGCTGGCTTTTCGCGTGGTAGGTATCCCACAGTCTGGTTTGCTAGCCCAAATTATTTCGCTCAGATAGCGCTCAGGGTATTCAGGCCAGATTCTTACTCTCAGCGATGCAGCCCACGCCGCACCTCCCTGCCCAGCCCCGGTTTGCTAATGGCTGATGCAGGCATCTGCGCTGCTTCTCTGCTGGGGGAGTTACTGTAGGGCTCGCAATCTGCGAGTTTTAAATTGTTTATTTATTTTTTCTCCCTGTTATGTTGCCCTCTGTGCTTCCAAAGCTCGGCACAGATTCGGCAGTGAGAAGGTTTCCTGATGTTTGGAAACTTCTCTCTTTTTAAGATTCCCTTCCCGGGACGGAACTCCGTCCCTCCCTCTTTTGTCTCTTTTTTTTTGTTTTTAATATTTTTTCCTACCTCCTTTCGAAGAGTTGGGTTGCTTTTCTGGGTGCCTGATGTCCTCTGCCGGCATTCAGAAGTTGTTTTTGTGGAATTTACTCGACGTTTAAATGCTCTTTTGATGAATTTGTGGGGGAGAAAGTGTTCTCCCCGTCCTACTCCTCCGCCATCTTGGCTCCTCCCCCTTTCACTGAAATATTTTTGAGCTGATTACATTGACCCAATTATAAAAGGTTTCTAAAAAAATGTCAAGGAATTTTATCATTGTTATCATGACTGATTTTAATAGAATTAAATCTAAATCCCACCTCCCAAAACAACCTGGATAATTTGAATATAGATCTAATCATTATTCTATGAAAGGGACAATACCTTGGTTTATTATATATATCAGTGAAAAGAAACTGAAATTTAAACTGAACGTTAAAAATTGGCCCCAAGTCCTAAGATCCCTAAATAAGATGTACATTAGATAAATGATGGTGGTATATGCCCAGTTATATAGTCATGCCTGACTCTGTGACCCCATGGACAGTAACCCACCAGGTTTCTCTGTCTTTGGGATTCTCCAGGCAAGAATACTGGAGTAGGTTGTCATATCCTCCTCCAGGGGATCTTCCCGACCCAAGAACTGAACTTGCATCCTGTGGCTTCCGCCTTTGCATGTGAATTCTTTAACACCAAGCCATCTGGGAAGCCCCAATAATTGATAGATAAATTAGTGTATTTATGGAAAAGGAATGCCAGATTCTAGTAGGAGATTATGTAGGGCTTAGTCATACTTTTGCAATATTTGACTAATAATTTAGTGAAGCATTTACCTCTGTGAACTATTAGAGCATGTGCCCAAATTTGTCTTAGTATATTATCAAAGTGAGAATCTCCATCATTAAAGATTTATTTACAGTGAATCCTGAAAATTCAACCTCCAAAAATCTTCCTCTTAAAACACAAGTATAAATGAAAAAGGAAAATTGTTGAAACTTTAAAAACCATTAGATATATTGGAGAATAGCCAGGGAGTTGAAGAAGGAAGAGCACATATACTAGGAATCTTCTTAGAGAAAAATGTTGGGGTGGGGGCAGGAGGGGTGGGGTGGGAGCAAAGTGTAACCAGGCAAATTTATCTGCTTAAATATTTTATCAAAGTTTCATTTTTAGAAGACATTCTTGCCATTAAAAAAAAATTTATGTATGTGTGAGTGAGCATGTATTTATGTTTGGCCCTAAGAAAGGGTCAAAACTGTAAGTTGAGGGAAAGCACAGGATGGGAGGCTTTGAATAAACTTTCTTTCCTGTCATACTTAAGGAAGCACTCTTCCTAAGATTTTTTATGTGTTTTTAAAAACAACTGTCCTGTTCACAAAAAAAAAAAAAAAAAAAGATGTGCTGCATTTTTTAAAGTAGTGGTAATCACTAATAGAGTTTTGCCAAGAAAATGCACTGGTCATAACAAACACCATCTTCCAAAAACACAAGAGAAGACTCTATACATGGACATCACCAGATGGTCAACACTGAAATCAGATTGATTATATTTTTTGCAGCCAAAGATGGAGAAGCTCTATACAGTCAACAAAAACAAGACCAGGAGCTGACTGTAGCTCAGACAATGAACTCCTTATTACCAAATTCAGACTGAAATTGAAGAAAGTAGGGGAAATCACTAGACCATTCAGGTATGACCTAAATCAAATCCCTTATGATTATACAGTGGAAGTGAGAAATAGATTTAAGGGCCTAGATCTGATAGATAGAGTGCCTGATGAACTATGGAATGAGGTTCGTGACATTCTACAGGAGACAGGGATCAAGACCATCCCCATAGAAAAGAAATGCAAAAAAGCAAAATGGCTGTCTGGGGAGGCCTTACAAATAGCTGTGAAAAGAAGAGAAGCAAAAAGCAAAGGAGAAAAAGAAAGATATAAACATCTGAATGCAGAGTTCCAAAAAATAGCAAGAAGAGATAAGAAAGCCTTCTTCAGCGATCAATGCAAAGAAAAAGAGGAAAACAACAGAATGGGAAAGACGAGGGATCTTTTCAAGAAAATCAGAGATACCAAAGGAACATTTCATGCAAAGATGAGCTCGATAAAGGACAGAAATGATATGGACCTAACAGAAGCAGAAGATATTAAGAAGAGATGGCAAGAATACACAGAAGAACTGTACAAAAAATATCTTCACAGCCCAGATAATCACAATGGTGTGATCACTGACCTAGAGCCAGACATCCTGGAATGTGAAGTCAACTGGGCCTTAGAAAGCATCACTATGAACAAAGCTAGTGGAGGTGATGGAATTCCAGTTGAGCTACTCCAAATCCTGAAAGATGATGCTGTGAAAGTGCTGCACTCAATCTGCCAGCAAATTTGGAAAACTCAGCAGTGGTCACAGGACTGGAAAAGGTCAGTTTTCATTCCAAAACCAAGGAAAGGCAATGCCAAAGAAGGCTCAAACTACCGCACAATTGCACTCATCTCACATGCTAGTAAGTAATGCTCAAAATTCTCCAAGCCAGGCTTCAGCAATACGTGAACTGTGAACTTCCTGATTTTCAAGCTGGATTTAGAAAAGGCAGAGGAACCAGAGATCAAATTGCCAACATTCGCTGGATCATAGAAAAAGCAAGAGAGTTCCAGAAAAACATCTATTTCTGCTTTACTGACTATGCCAAAGCCTTTGGCTGTGTGGATCACAATAAACTATGGCAAATTCTGAAAGCGATGGGAATACCATACCACCTGATCTGCCTCTTGAGAAATTTGTATGCAGGTCAGGAAGCAACAGTTAGAACTGGACATGGAACAACAGACTGGTTCCAAATAGGAAAAGGGGTTTGTCAAGGCTGTATATTGTCACCCTGTTTATTTAACTTATATGCAGAGTACATCATGAGAAACGCTGGACTGGAAGAAACACAAGCTGGAATCAAGATTGCCGGGAGAAATATCAATCACCTCAGATATGCAGATGACACCACCCTTATGGCACAAAGTGAAGAGGAACTCAAAAGCCTCTTGATAAAAGTGAAAATGGAGAGTGAAAAAGTTGGCTTAAAGCTCAACATTCAGAAAACGAAGACCATGGCATCCAGTCCCACCACTTCACGAGAAATAGATGGGGAAACAGTGGAAACAGTGTCAGACTTTATTTTTCTGGGCTCCAAAACACTACAGATGGTGACTGAAGCCATGAAATTAAAAGACGCTTACTCCTTGGAAGGAAAGTTATGACCAATCTAGATAGCATATTCAAAAGCAGAGACATTACTTTGCCAACAAAGGTTCATCTAGTCAAGGCTATGGTTTTTCCTGTGGTCATGTATGGATGTGATTGTTGGACTGTGAAGAAGGCTGAGTGGTGAAGAATTGATGCTTTTGAACTGTGGTGTTGGAGAAGACTCTTGAGAGTCCCTTGGACTGCAAGGAGATCCAACTAGTCCATTCTAAAGGAGATCAGCCCTGGGATTTCTTTGGAAGGAATGATGCTAAATCTGAAACTCCAGTACTTTGGCCACCTCATGGGAAGAGTTGACTGACTGGAAAAGACTCTGAAGCTGGGAGGGATTGGGGGCAGGAGGAGAAGGGGATGACATAGGATGAGATGGCTGGATGGCATCATTGACTTGATGGACGTGAGTCTCAGTGAACTCCGGGAGTTGTTGAATGACAGGGAGACGCGGCGTGCTGCGATTCATGGGGTCGCAAGAGTCGGACACGACTCAGCAACTGATCAGGACTGAACTGAACTGATGTATATATTCCACCAATTGCTTTGCAAAATATGTAATGCATCTTAAGGGGCTGGTTCCATTTTACTGACATATTTTCTGAATTCTTCTTTTTATACCTCACTATCTGCTTCTGTTTTATCTTAAAATTCACCCCCAACATCAGGAAATATATTGACTTTTTCTTGTGAAGCCCTAGAAGAGCCAAATTTCCACCTGCAATCCACCTGTGGCTTTTGCTCTCAATTCTAGTTGGAATCTGGGATTCAAGCTTTTAAAAATGGATAACATGAATGATTTCATTTCTATGTGAGGTCTTATTACTGTTTCTTGTTCCAAGGGATCAGTTTACCAGTCTGACACATCAAGACAATATAGTATAATGATATTTACATTACTTAGACAGCGCAGTTTGCAAGTGATGGAAAATCAACTCAGCCTAGTTTAATCAAGATTATACTGACAGTGTACACCCCCAACTATTTAAATTAATATGTATATGTATGTATATATATATATATATATATATATATATATATATACACACACTTATATTTGTATGTAAAAACATAGAGCAGGGTTGTAGCTTGACTTCAAAAGAACTGCAGAGAGAATCTTCAAATCTAATTCTCTATTTTATGCTTCTTTTTGGATATTGGTTCATCACTGCAGATTATTGGTTCGCTGCAGATTATTTACTTTATCAGGCAGAAACCAGAGTCAACAACTAGAGTGTAATCCTAAATCTAAAATTCCTAAAAGTAATTGTTTCTTTGCCCCACCTCCTCCTGCTGTTTCCTTCTTCCTTTCTTCTTTCTCCTTCTCCCCAACTTCTTCCTTCTCCTTTTCTTTCTTCTCTTTTGACTGCTTTGCCCAAAAAGCAACTCCATGAGAAAAATATGGAAGAGCTAAGAAGAAAAAAATTGCTGAGAAAGATGAGCTTGCTTTGTAAAATGAAGTGTTCTGGAAAAAACAACAATTTACTAAAGATTGTCAAGCATTAACCACACTGGACTAATAAAGACTTTATCTCATAGAATATTTATATAAATGTCCAACTTAAAATCTGGAAATGGAAAATAATATAGAGATATGCAATTATTACCAGATTTGTGAGAAGACTATCTTTCAATACAGAGATCATATTGTTCAGTCACTAAGTCACGTCTGACTTTGCAATTCCATGGGTTGCAGCATGCTAGGCACCTCTGTTCTCCACTGTCTCTAGGAGTTTGTTCAAATTAATGTTTATTGAATCAGTGATATTGCCTAACTGTCTCATCCTTTGCTTCCCTCTTCTCCTTTTGCTTTCAATCTTTCCGAGTATCAGGGTCTTTTACAATGAGTAAGCTCTTCTCATCAGGTAGCCAACGTACTGGAGCTTCAGCCTCAGCATCTGTCCTTCCAATGAATAATCAAGGTTTATTTCCTTTAAGATGGACTGATTTTATCTCCTTGCTGTCCAAGGGATTCTCAAGAGTCTTCTCCAGAAGCACAATTCAAAAGCATCAATTCTTTGGTGTTCAGCTTTATTTATGGTCCAACTCTCACATCCGTACATGACTATTGGAAAAACTAAAGCTTTGACGATATGGACATTTGTTGGCAAAGTTATTTGTCTCTACTTTCTCTTAATTTTTAACTAATTTTTTTATTTGAATTGGAGGATAATTGCTTTACAATAATTTGATGGATTTTGCCATACATCAACATGATTCAGCTACAGGTATACATTTGTTCCTCCCATGCTGAATCTCTCTGCCATCTCTTTCCCCACTCTATCCCTTTGGGTTGCCCAGGAGCACCATGCTTTTTAGTATGCTGTCTAGATTTGTCATTGCTTTTCTTCCAAGGAGCAAGTATATTTTAATTTCATGCTTGCAGTCACCACCCATGGTGATTTTGGAGCCAAAGAAAATAAAATCTGTCACACCTTTCACTTTTTCAAACCCTTCTGTGTCTTTCAATATCTTAACATTTAAATATTACATGTATGCATACTTCCCAGGTGGTGCTTGTGGTAAAGAATCTACCTGCCAATGCAGGAGACATAAGAGACACAGGTTTGATCCCTGGGTCAGGGAGATCCACTGGAGGAGGTCAAGGCAATTCACTCCAGTATTCTTGCCTGGAGAATCCTCATGGACAGAGGGGCCTGATGGGCTACAGTCCATAGGGTCTCAAGAAGTGGAACACAACTGAAGCGACTTAGCATGCAGCATATGTATCAGATCGGATCAGATCAGTCAATCAGTCATGTCCGACTCTTTGCGACCCCATGAATCTCAGCATGCCAAGCCTCCCTGTCCATCACCAACTCCCGGAGTTCACGGAGACTCATGTCCATCGAGTCAGTGATGCCATTCAGCCATCTCATCCTATGTCATCCCCTTCTCCTCCTGCCCCCAAACTCTCCCAGCTTCAGAGTCTTTTCCAATGAGTCAACTCTTCGCATGAGGTAGCCAAAGTACTGGAGTTTCAGCTTTAGCATCATTCCTTCCAAAGAAATCCCAGGGCTGATCTCCTTCAGAATGCACTGGTTGGATCTCCTTGCAGTCCAAGGGACTCTCAAGGGTCTTCTCCAACACCACAGTTCAAAAGCATCAATTCTTTGGTGCTCAGCCTTCTTCACAGTCCAACTCTCACATCCATACATCACCACTGGAAAAACCATAGCCTTGACTAGACGGACCTTTGTTGGCAAAGTAATGTCTCTGCTTTTGAATATGCTATCTAGGTTGGTCAAAACTTTCCTTCCAAGGAGTAAGCGTCTTTTAATTTCATGGCTGCAGTCACCATCTGCAGTGATTTTGGAGCCCAGAAAAATAAAGTCTGACACTGTTTCCACTGTTTCCACATCTATTTCTCGTGAAGTGGTGGGACTGGATGCCATGATCTTCATTTTCCGAATGTTGAGCTTTAAGCCAATTTTTTCACTCTCCACTTTCACTTTCATCAAGAGGCTTTTGAGTTCCTCTTCACTTTGTGCCATAAGGGTGGTGTCATCTGCATATCTGAGGTGATTGATATTTCTCCCGGCAATCTTGATTCCAGCTTGTGTTTCTTCCAGTCCAGCATTTCTCATGATGTATTCTGCATATAAGTTAAATAAACAGGGTGACAATATACAGCCTTGATGAACTCCTTTCCCTATTTGGAACCAGTCTGTTGTTCCATGTCCAGTTCTAACTGTTCTAACTGTTGCTTCCTGACCTGCATACAAATTTCTCAAGAGACAGATCAGGTGTTCTGGTATTCCCATCTCTTTCAGAATTTTCCACAGTTTATTGTCATCCACACAGTCAAAGGCTTTGGCATAGTCAATAAAGCAGAAATAGATATAGAACAGATCAAATATTGTTTGTGTTCTTCAAATTTTAACTAAGAAAATTAAATCATTCAACAAATTTAAAGCAGAGAGAACTTAATAAAGAAAATTGGTTGTACTGGCAATGGAAAAACTGAGTAAGAAAATGAAGACAAAGGTATGTTGCAGATATAATCAACAGCAAGGAAACACTTGTGCTTTTTGACTGAGCACCAAAGAATTGATGCTTTTGAACTGTGGTGTTAGAGAAGACTCTTGAGAGTCCCTTGAACTGCAAGGAGATCCAACCAGTCCATTCTAAAGGAGATCAGTTCTGGATGTTCTTTGGAAGGAATGATACTAAAGCTGAAACTCCAGCTTTACTTTGGTCACCTCATGCAAACAGTTGGCTCATTGGAAAAGACTCTGATGCTGGGAGGAATTGGGGGCAAGAGGAGAAGGGGACGACAAGGGATGAGATGGCTGGATGGCATCACTGACTCGATGGATGTGAGTCTGAGTGACCTCTGGGAGTTGATGATGGACAGGGAGGCCTGGCGTGCTGCGATTCATGGGATAGCAAAGAGTCAGACATGACTGAATTGAACTGAACTGAACTGAACAGAGAAAAGTGCCATTCTATCTGTGTTCAGGGGAAAAAGGTTTAATCTGAAACAACTGGATTCAGGCAGTGGGAGTTAGAACTCCAGAGAGATACAGGCATTGATGGAGTTAACACTGGCAGAATGACAAAATTTCTGGCAAAGGGGAAGAAATAGTTTGCCTTCTTTTCTCTCATTGCTGTCTCCCTCCATGGTCTTCCACTGGCCAGAATTAGAGGTCTGCTCTCTTGAGAACTCAGGAAATGAACCCCTTGAAGGTCAAGAACCTTATGCTACAAGCAGAGAAAGCAAATAGTGAGGGGTTGATCTTAAGGGAGTGTATTTCTGTTTTCCTTTTCAGAATGAGTTTGTAATAGAATTGCTTTACTACCTTTCTTTTTTTTTTTTTTTTTTTCTATTTAGCTTGCTTTTACTGCAAGATTATTGTAACATCATCCAAAGTATACTAAATACTGTCTATTTCTGACTTCCAAGAAAATAAAATGTTGTTTATACATGTAAAGTGTAAAAACAGTCTATTTATATACATTTATCAGATTCATTCAAGTTGTATTTATTTTTTCCATTTATGAATCATATTATTTCAGGAAAAAAAATTTGTCCTTGGTATGCTCAAGATTCTAGAAGTTCACAATGGTGGCAATAAAAATGAACAGATTGAGTGTGTACAAGGTATAAAGATATGCACTGGAAGGTGACATACAAAGAAATGAGTATTGAAATCATGACAATCCTTGAGGATAGAAGAAGAATCTAAACAGCAATGCTGTTCTACTTGATGTTTGTTTTCTCTCCCTGAGGCTGAATAATTTTCCTGCTGATGTATTCAGTGAAAAAGATAACAATAATCCTTCCAGGATTTTTTCATTTATAATACAGAATGTTTGCTTACCAGTTATTCCCTATCTAAATTGTTCTGATATGAGAAATGCATGTCATAGTTACTGTTTCCCTTTAAACATGGGTTCAGTTTAATACTCTGTCCTCTTTTCCAGCAAAATACTTCTTATTAACCTAGCTTGCATAAAAAGAGAGGGTTGTGTTTCTTTTCTTTGTTTTAAATTTTTGTGAGTTTTTACCACATGGAGGATGAATGGCCAGCAATAATGAAATATTTTTTCTTCTTCAAACTTTGAACAGTGCAAATATTGTGTCTGAATTGAGAAAGAAAAATGTAGCTTTTTGCCTCTTCAGTTTCCCCACTGCCTCCCAGTAGTTTTAAATGTAGAACTCACTCTTTCTTCTAACCTACCCCTTCCTCTCATATTATTCCATATCTCTTTACTATGTTTTATTTCTTCACAGTATCTAATGTAATTTACTTTATCTTATTTGTTTATCTGTTTCTATTGTGTTTCTATCCTGCCCCAGAGAACTGTGTGCTCCTTGAAATTAAAGGATTTTTCTTGCCTGTTATTCTATTTCCCCATCTCCCAGGCCTAGAACAATACAATACATTCTACATTCTCTTTAAATATTCATTGGCTGATTGACAAGGAGCATGTCATAAGAGCTCCATATATAGCAAGGGTAAGTATTAATCTATTGTTTAATATTCTACTAGTTCAAGAGATTCATAAAAATAAGGACTTGGCTTGAATTAATTGCATAATGTACCAGGAATGAACAATGACTAACATATCATGAGTATTCATCAGGTGGTTACTGAGTGAGAGACTGCATGAATGAGTAATAATCGACTAAGCCTCTTCCAAACATTCACTGATTTACTGATTGATTCATTCCACAAATATTTGAGTGCCAGCATCTGTCTAGACACAGAGCTACACCAATTAATAAAAAAAAATTATCTGCTCTCATGTATCTTACAAATAGATTTTAGAAAAAAGAAACAGCTAGAAGGTTTATTAATAATATTATAACTGTCCTATGAACTGATCACAAAATGGTAGTCATTCATGTGTTTTTTTTTTCCCCCGCTTGCATGTGTGTGCTTCTGATTAATATATTTTTTCTTTTTTTTAAATTTATTTATTTTTTAATTGAAAGATAATTGCTTTACAGAATTTGGTTGTTTTCCATCAAACTTCAATATGAATCGGCCTTAGGTATACATATCCCCTCCTTTTTGAACATCCCTCCCATCTCCCTAACCATTCCACTCCTCTAGATTGATACAGAGCCCCTGTTTGAGTTTCTTGAGACATACAGCAAATTCCCATTGGTTATCTATTTTATGTATGGTAATGTAAGTTTCTGTGTTACTCTTTCCATATATCTCACCTTCTCCTCCCCTCTCCCCATGTTCATAAGACTTAAGACTCTATGTCTGTTTTTCCATTGCTGCCCTGCAAATAAATTCTTCAGTACCACTTTTTTTAACCTCTATTAGAAGGTATGCATATTCATTTGAAACTTGGTCAGAAGTTCCTAAATTTGAGGCCAAAGATTTTGGCAGCCCAATGAACAGGAGATATTATTCTCTGGGTAAATGTTTTCTTGGGTAGAACACTGCTAAGGTCAGGTACAGCATTGCCTTATCAAATTGTGGGCCATGAGCCATTTAGCAAGTAATAAAACCCATTTGATTTTGATTTATCATTGATCATTTATTTAGAAATAAAATACTAGAATAAAACACAGACTATAGTAGAATAAAACAGGAAAAATAGAAAATTCAGAATGCAGACACTTGAATATTTACTTGTAAAAGGTTAGTATTACCCAATACATGTATTTAAGTGTGTTTGTGTACCTTTGAATTTTTGTACTATCTCATTAGGTTAGACAGTTTTTGTTATAGGCTTAATTAAAAAAAAAAAAAAAAGAAAGAAATAAAGAAAAAAGACTGGAGCCATTAGCTGCTAGAGAAACAAAAATAGAGTCCAAACTCTTAAGATAAAGCACGGGCAGCTTAACAAAGTTAGAAGGATTAGTAGCCTTGGAGGTGGGAGTGGCTTGACTGAATCTCTCATCCACACAGAAAAAAATATCCAAATGTATGAAAATGAAGGATTGATGGCTAGTCTTATGAGAGGGCAAAACAAGGAGATGCCTCAATATGGCACGTGTATGGGCAAGTGCTTGAACAAGCTGGTGGTGGATTGAGGTATGGTGAGATGGAGATGTCCAGTGGGACTTGCTGGTTTACAAAGGAGAATATAAGGATAAGTGATTATTTTAATATGGTAGGGTCTGTGAGGGGTGTTCACATCTTGAACCAGTCCTGCTGAATTGCAGTTTCAAATACATAAAATAGAGGATAAATTATAGAATAAAGTGAAGCAAAAGTTTCCTGTACTATGAAACGGGGGTGAGAAAGTGCTGAGACTCCAAGAAAACTAGTTTGCATAGAATGTAATGAGCTCAGAGTCTGCTTGAGGTTAGGACTGATCTGAGCTTTCTGCATTTGTAGAAGGTTCTCTGTATGTTTCACCGGGAAAGACTTGATAAGCCTGAGAAGCTAGAAACAAATTAAGAACTAGAATTCAGTGTTACCAAATTTTATTTACTAACATTTCAAATGAGAGCAAGAAGGTTTGACTTAATTTCCTCTGGGACTCCTGAGAGCATCAACTGAGATAACATATGTACAAACAATGGCTGTTTTAGGAGTGGATATTGTTGTTTTTATTATTTCTAGTGGGTGAGTGTGCTAACATACAGCAAAGGTTGGAGACATAGCTTTAGACCAGGAGAGTAAAGCCCTGACTGATGCAAGATGATAGAGAGGAAGGTTGTAACAGAACAAGCCTTCAGTCCTGGAGACTGTTAAAATGATGACAATGATAATAAGGGCAGAAGAAGAGAGCATTTAGTTGAAGGGAATTATTTTTTCTAATTGCTTCAGGTTCTCAAAGATAAATAGATATAAGAGATCTGTGTCTTTCTTGTATTTGATGGCCATATTTCAGTTTACAATTTTTCTGTCCATTTAAATATGCCAACTCAGTTTCCTGGCTCTTATTTATTTCTTCTAGACTTGGTTACTTTGCTATTAATCTAAGAATTTTTAATTCTCTTTATTTTTAATTACAATTGTCTTCAGTATATGGAGAAACCATAGTTTAGCCTTAGGGAAGAAATAGTGATGTTTTTCTTAAAAATTTATCATAAGCAATTTATCTTAAAAGGGATGTATAAATGGATATGAGAGGCCAAAATGAAGAACTGTCACTTTTTCTTTGGATGCCTAAAGGTAGCAATGAATGCTTAAAAAAAATCTAAGATGAAGGATTTGTCTTTGTCTTTTCTTTGCTGTAAGCTACTTGAGGATTAACATGCCATTTTAGTCATTCATTTAAGTATAGGCCATGACCAAGGGAATGAACTGCACCTACCAAATATGTGTTGAATTTAGTTAAGTGGATGTGGCAAAATTGTCCTACGAAGGTTTAAAATTTGTATTTTTTTCCTAAAATGTTCAAAATCAGAAAAATATTTTTGGACATTCATGCTTAATAAATCAAACTGTGACTGCCTTGCTTTATACTTCATAGACATGAACAAAGTAGTTCTAAACTGAATGTTAGCCCATGAAGTCAGCATCTGTTTAACAATTAAATATTTGGTAAAGATGACTTTCAACCATACAAAAGAGAGTCACACTGGCCTTTTCAGGGTGTTACTGCTTCCAAATGTAGATCATGTGCTGCCAAAACAAGCTGAAGCCAACACCTAATTGGACAAAGGTCATGACACTTGGGATAAATCACTTTAAAATAACCCTTACCTTTATATGGTATATAATGAAATAAAAAATCTTCTCATATTTTCTTCAAGTTTTAAATTCAAAGTTAGTAATAGTTTAAATGTTAATTTTGTGGGTTGCTATAAGTAACTTTCTAAATTTGGCTTTCTTAGATCTTAAAACTTCTTTTGCTCTGACAAATATAAAAGCTTAATAGTTATTTCTTTGGAAAATGTCCAATCCTACTTAAAATCTATTAAGATTTTAAAATAGAAATTTATAAATTTATCATCTTAACAATGTAGTATTATTAAACAAAAATCCTCAAAGATTTAAATCCAAATGAAACTTCAAAGTTTCCAGTCTGAAGAAGAGATCAGCTTAGGTCATTTTTGAGGTCCTCAGTGGAACACATTTATTCATATTATACAGATCATTTATCATCCAGAATAGTATTTCTCTCAGAATATCGCAGTGACACAAAAAGGAACTTAATTTTGTAGAGTCATGAGACCTACTTAGAACTCCATCACATCTTTGAACCCCTGATGGAAATCTGAATGAAATCTCCTTTCTGGGACACACTGCATTTAGCAAGCTACAGCACTAGCACATTTATGTGGGTCTCAAACTGTGCACTCTAAAGAAGTTTTGTTCCAGCAGTGATTGCATTAAAATCCTCTTGAGGATTAATAATTTGGAGAAAAATAAAAAAGTCACGCTATGATTTTTGCATACAGGACAGCAACCCAAGGAAAACTTAATTTAAAACATTTCTCCGTGGATCAGAACATAAAGTTTGGTTATTTATATCATATAAGAAGAATTCAAAACCAAAACTTCAGATATTTTGTTCCTTTACTTCAATAAATAGCGCTTTGTGTAGAATAATTACTTCTGCAAAAATAATGTAAGAAATACATTACTGTTTTTTAAAATACATATATATTCTATTATTATATACAGGTAATAATAAAACTGATGAGGATTCTAACATTTTGAAAACTCAGGTCAAAAATATTACACTTCAAAACACAATGACATTTTATATATTAAACCCACTTTATATCTTAAAATTATATGTCAGTGTATTTCTTATTAGACCAGTTTTAGAAAAGGCAGAGGAACAAGAGATCAAATTGCCAACATCTGCTGGATCAACGAGAAGCAAGAGAGTTCCAGAAAAAACATCTATATCTGCTTTATTGACTATGCCAAAACCTTTGACTGTGTGAATCACAATAAACTGTGGAAAATTCTGAAAGAGATGGGAATACCAGACCACCTGACCTTCCTCTTGAGAAACCTGTATGCAGGTCAGGAAACAGTAGTTAGAACTGGACATGGAACAACAGACTGATTCCAAATAGGAAAAGGAGTGCGTTAAGGCTGTATGTTGTCGCCCTGCTTATTTAACTTATATGCAGAGTACATCATGAAAAATGCTGGGCTGGAGGAAGCACAAGCTGGAATCAAGCTTAACAGGAGAAATATCAATAACCTCAGATATGCAGATGACACCACCCTTACGGCAGAAAATGAAGAAGAACTAAAGAGCCTCTTGATGAAAGTGAAAGAGGAGAGTGAAAAGGGTGGCTTAAAGTTCAATATTCAGAAAACGAAGATCATGGCATCTGGTCCCATCACTTCATGGCAATTAGATGTGGAAACAGTGGAAACAGTGTCAGACTTTATTTTTCTGGGCTCCAAAATCACTGCAGATGGTGATTGAAGCTATGAAATTAAAAGATGCTTACTCCTTGGAAGGAAAGCATGACCTAGACAGCATATTAAAAAGCAGAGACATTACTTTGCCAACAAAGGTCCATCTAGTCAAGGCTATTGTTTTTCCAGTGGTCATGTATGGATGTGAGAGTTGGACTGTGAAGAAAGCTGAGTACCGAAGAATTGATGCTTTTGAACTATGGTGCTAGAGAAGACTCTTGAGAGTCCCTTGGACTGCAAGGAAATCCAACCAGTCCATCCTAAAGGAGATCAGTCCTGGGTGTTCATTGGTAGGACTGATTTTGAAGCTGAAACTCCAGTACTTTAGCCCCCTGATGTGAAGAGCTGATTCATTGGAAAAGACCCTGATGCTGGGAAAGATTGAGGTCAGGAGAAGAAAGGGATGACAGAGAATGAGATAGTTGGATGGCATCACTGACTCATTGGACATGGGTTTGGGTGGACTCTGGGAGCTGGTGATGGTCAGGGAGGCCTGGCATTCTGCAGTTCATGGGGTTGCAAAGAGTTGGACATGACTGAGTGACTGAACTGAACTGGTCTGAGTACACATTACAATAACTACAAGCAAAGTTTGAATGGCTAATACTTTTCCTGCCTTCAAAAATATATCTGGGGGAGTAATACATGGAAATATTAAACTAGGTCCTTTTCCAAATATTACAATGTACCCCTTGTTTTCCACCAAAATAGTTAATTTCAAAAGCCAAGGCTATAAATTTGGATTTAATAATTTAATTGTTAATTTTAAAACAAAGATTAAGCATAGATTAAGAGTCAAAACTAAACTGGGCTAAAAAAGGTGCTTTTGATTGAGAAAAAGAAAATGCTATAATCAGCGGCTAAGAACTTTACTCCTACTTGATCTAAGAAAGAGTGGTGTTAGAAAATCTAGGTAATTTGGGCAATTGAGAGTACGGTTCTTTTCCTGAGCCCTTCAGCACTCAAGTCTCCAAGTGTCCTTTTACCAATGTGATAGGAGATGAGCAGACATATCTTTGTCAATTGTCTGCACAAGTGCATTTAAGGCAGCCTACAAATTTTTTTTCTAATTCCAGTGTGTTTTTCATGCACTCTGTCCAAGGTCTAAGAGTACCTTGGACAGAATGCCAAGAACCAGTCAGCCTGATATGTTTTGCTCTCTGGTTGAGGTGGAAACAGGTGTGAAATACACCAGCCTATAAAGATCAGCTACATAAGTAGGTCTCTCTGTATAAATCAGTGACATTAGATGTTAATACTGCCACAAATATAAGAGAAATATCAGTAACCTCAGATATGCAGATGACACCATCCTTATGGCAGAAAGTGAAGAGGAACTCAAAAGACTCTTGATGAAGGTGAAAGAGAAGAGTGAAAAAGTTGGCTTAAAACTCAACATTCAGAAAACGAAGATCGTGGCATCCAGTCCCATCACTTCATGGGAAATAGATGGGGAAACAGTGCCAGATTTTATTTTTCTGGGCTCAAAAATCACTGTAGATTGTGACTGCAGTCATGAAATTAAAGGACGCTTACTCCTTGGAAAGAAAGTTATGACCAACCTAGATAGCATATTCAAAAGCAGATACATTACTTTGCCAACAAAGGTTCATCTAGTCAAGGCTATGGTTTTTCCTGTGGTCATGTATGGATGTGAGAGTTGGACTGTGAAGAAAGCCAAGTGCCAGAGAATTGATGCTTTTGAACTGTGATGTTGAAGAAGACTCTTGAGAGTCCCTTGGACTGCAAGGACATCCAACCAGTCCATTCTGAAGGAGATCAGCCCTGGGATTTCTTTGGAAGGAATGATGCTAAAGCTGAAACTACAGTACTCTAGCCAGATCATGCGAAGAGTTGACTCATTGGAAAAGACCCTGATGATGGGAGGGATTGGGGGCAGGAGGAGAAAGGGACGACAGAGGATGAGATGGCTGGATGGCATTACTGACTCGATGGACGTGAGTCTGAATGAACTCCGGGAGTTGGTAATGGACGGGGAGTTCTGGCGTGCTGCGATTCATGGGGTCGCAAAGAGTCAGACATGACTGAGTGACTGAACTGAACTGAGCTGAACTGAAACAGAAGTAGTCTTCCAATGTCTCAAGCCCTTGCAACCTTGACTCAACTACAGGAAATTAACACAAGTGGAGAGAGATGGGAAGAAGCTCAGATCAGATCAGATCAGATCAGTCCCTCAGTCGTGTCTGACTCTTTGCCACCCCATGAATTGCAGCACGCCAGGCCTCCCTGTCCATCACCAACTCCCGGAGTTCATGTCCATCGAGTCAGTGATGCCATCCAGCCATCTCATCCTCCGTCATCCCCTTCTCCTCCTGCCCCCAATCCCTCCCAGCATCAGGGTCTTTTCCAATGAGTCAACTCTTCGTATGAGGTGGCCAAAGTACTGGAGTTTCAGCTTTAGCATCATTCCTTCCAAAGAAATCCCAGGGCTGATCTCCTTCAGAATGCACTGGTTTGATCTCCTTGCAGTCCAAGGGACTCTTTCAAGAGTCTTCTCCAACACCACAGTTTAAAAGCATCAATTCTTCAGTGCTCAGCTTTCTTCACAATCCAACTCTCACATCCATACATGACCACAGGAAAAACCATAGCCTTAACTAGACGAACCTTTGTTGGCAAAGTAATATCTCTGCTTTAGAATATGCTATCTAGGTTGGTGGTAACTTTCCTTCTAAGGAGTAAGCGTCTTTTAACTTCATGGCTGCAGTCACCATCTGCAGTGATTTTGGAGCCCAGAAAAATAAAGTCTGACACTGTTTCCCCATCTATTTCCCATGAAGTGGTGGGACCGGATGCCATGATCTTCATTTTCGGAATGTTGAGCTTTAAGCCAACTTTTTCACTCTCCACTTTCACTTTTATCAAGAGGCTTTTGAGTTCCTCTTCACTTTCTGCAATAAGGGTGGTGTCATCTGCATATCTGAGGTGATTGATATTTCTCCCGGCAATCCTGATTCCAGCTTGTGTTTCTTCCAGTCCAGCGTTTCTCATGATGTACTCTGCATATAAGTTAAATAAACAGGCTGACAATATACAGCCTTGATGAACCCCTTTTCCTATTTGGAACCAGTCTGTTGTTCCATGTCCAGTTCTAACTGTTGCTTCCTGACCTGCATACAAATTTCTCAAGAGGCAGATCAGGTAGTCTGGTATTCCCATCTCTTTCAGAATTTTCCACAGTTTATTGTGATCCAGACAATCAAAGGCTTTGTCATAGTCAATAAAGCAGAAATACATGTTTTCCTGGAACTCTCTTGCTTTTTCTGTGATCCAGCAAATGTTGGCAATTTGATCTCTGGTTCCGCTGCCTTTTCTAAAACCAGCTTGAACATCAGGAAGTTCACAGTTCACATATTGCTGAAGCCTGGCTTGGAGAATTTTGAGGGTTACTTTACTAGCTTGTGAGATAAGTGCAATTGTTCGGTAGTTTGAGCATTTTTTGGCATTGCCTTTCCTTGGTTTTGGAATGAAAACTGACCTTTTCTAGGCCTGTGGCCACTGCTGAGTTTTCCAAATTTGCTGGCATATTGAGTGCAGCACTTTCACAGCATCATCTTTCAGGATTTGGAATACTTCCACTGGAATTCCATCACCTCCACTAGCTTTGTTCATAGTGATGCTTTCTAAGGCCCACTTGACTTCACATTCCAGGATGTCTGGCTCTAGGTCAGTGATCACACGGTCATGATTATCTGGGTCGTGAAGATCTTTTTTGTACAGTTCTTCTGTGTATTCTTGCCATCTCTTTTTAATATCTTCTGCTTCTGTTAGGTCCATACCATTTCTTCCTTTATCGAGCTCA